>NW_019267577.1:0-5597 GCF_002742605.1 Olea europaea var. sylvestris
TTGGAAATTTAAGCTGTTCAACAATGTAATGTCACGTGTCAAAGTGTAATTAAAGTGTACACCATAGTGTACATGTCACAAGGATCTTACCGATTGAACTTTGCTATTTGTGCATTGATTTTTGATACGTTGTTTAACACTCGCATTTTTGTCAAGTATCAAACTGATGGAAAAACTATTTGAAATTTAAGCTATTGAACAGGGTAATGTCACGTGGCAAAGTCTAAACTAAAGTGTACACCATAGTATATATGTAGAAGGTTCTTACTGATTGAACTCTGCTATTTGAACATTGATTTTTGACACGTCGTTCGACACTTACATTTTTATCAAGTATCAATTGGAAGGTACAACTGTTTGAAATTTAAACTGTTCAACAGGACAATGACACTTGGCAAAGTGTAAACTAAAGTGTAGACCATAGTGTACGTGTGGCAAGTTTCTTACTAATTGAACTTTCCTAGTTGTACACTGATTTTTGACACGTTGTTTGACATTTGCATTGTTGTCATGTGTTAATTAGATGGGAAAACTGTTTGAAATTTAAACTTACTAGTAGGGTAGTTTCACGTGGTAAAGTGTAAAGTAAAGTGTACACCATACTGTACACACTGCGAGGTTCCAACCGATTGAACTTTGCTTTTTGTACACTGATTTTTGACACGTTGTTCGACACTTGTATTGTTGCCAAGTGTCAATTGGATGGGAAAACTATTTTAAATTTAAACTGTCCAAGAGGGTAATGTCACGTGACAAGGTGAAAATTAAAGTGTAAACCATAGTATATATGTAACAAGGTTCTTACTAATTGAACTCTACTATTTGTACATTGATTTTGACACGTTGTTCGACACTTGCATTGTTGTCAAGTGTCAATTGGATGGAAAAACTATTTGAAATTTAAACTGTCCAACAGGGTAATGTCAAGTGGCAAAGTGTAAACTAAAGTATACACCATAGTGTACATGTCGCAAAGTTCTTATCGATTGAACTTTGCTATTTGTACACTGATTTTTGACACGTTGTTTCACTCTAACATTGTTGTCAAGTGTCAATTGGATGGGAACACTGTTTGAAGTCTAAATTGTCCAACATGGTAATGTCACGTGGCAAGGTGTAAATTAAAGTGTACACCACACTGTACACATTGCGAGGTTATTATCGATTGAACTTTGCTATTTGTACACTAAATTTTGGCAAGTTGTTCGACACTTGCATTATTGTCAAGTGTCAATTGGATGGAAAAACTATTTGAAATTTAAACTGTCCAACAGGCTAACGTCACATACCAAGGTGAAAATTAATGTGTACACCATAGTATATATGTAGTAAGGTTCTTAATGATTGAACTCTGCTATTTGTACATTGATTTTTGACACGTTGCTCGACACTTGGATTGTTGTTAAGTGCCAATTGGAGAGGAAAAATATTTGAAATTTAAACTGTCCAACAAGGTAATGACACCTGGCAAAGTGTAGACTAAAGTGTACATGTGGTAAGGTTCTTACCGATTGAACTTTGTTATTTGTACACGGATTCTTGACACGTTGGTTGATACTTGAATTGTTGTCAAGTGTCAATTGGATGGGAAAATTGTTTGAAATTTAAACTGTCCAATACGGTAATGACACGTGGCAAAGTGTAAAGTAAAGTGTACACCATACTGTACACGTTGCGAGGTTCCAACCGATTGAACTTCGCTACTTGTGCACTGATTTTTGACACGTTGTTCGACACTTGTATTATTGTCAAGTGTCAATTCGATGGGAAAACTATTTGAAATTTAAACTGTCCAACAGGGTAATGTCACATGTCAAGGTGAAAATCAATGTGTACACCATAATATATATGTAGCAAGGTTCTTAACGATTGAACTCTGCTATTTGTACATTGATTTTTGACACGTTGTTCGACACTTGCATTGTTGTCAAGTATCAATTGGAGAGGAAAAGAATTTGAAATTTAAACTGTCCAACAGGGTAATGACACGTGGCAAAGTGTAGACTAAAGTGTACACCATAGTGTACATGTGGCAAGGTTCTTACCGATTGAACTTTGCTATTTGTACACTGATTTTTGACACGTTGTTTGAAACTTGCATTGTTGTCAGGTGTCAATTAGATGGGAAACTATTCGAAATTTAAATTGTGCAGGGTGTACATGTCGCAAGGTTCTTACCGAATGAAATTTGCTATTTATACACCGATTTTTGACAAGTTGTTTGACACTTGCATTGTTGTCAAGTGTCAATTGGATGGAAAAATTATTTGAATTTTAAACTGTCCAACAGGGTAATGTCATGTGGAATGGTGTAAATTAAAGTGTACACCATAGTGTACATGTAACAAGGTTCTTACCGATTGAACTTTGCTATTTGTACATTGATTTTTGACACGTTGTTTGACACTTACATTTTTGTCAGGTGTCAATTAGAAGGGAAAATTGTTTGAAATATAAAATGTCTAATAGGGTAATGTCACGTGGCAAAGTGTAAACTAAAGTGCACACCATAGTGTACATATAGCAAGTTTCTTACCAATTGAACTTTGCTATTTGTACACTGACTTTTCACACGTTGTTTGACACTTGTATTGTTGTCAAGTGTTAATTGGATGGGAAAACTGTTTGAAATTTAAACTGTTGAACAGGGTAATGTCACATAGCAATGTTTAAATTAAAGTGTACATGTTCGCGTATTTTTATTTGTTAAAATTTTAAAGCCCACCGCAAGTGTACGGTTCGTTAACAAGTAGTAAAATGGACTATGAGTCAAAGTATCGTTCCCACGAGGATTGAATTAGCTCTAATTAGACTAATGTGACCTTAACCGAATCTAATTGAATGAAGATTTGGTTTAAATGTGAAAAGCCCTAATTTTGGAAGAAACCCCCAATTTGAAACCCTAATTTTTAAGAAAACCCTAATTTCAAAATTGGAAGGGTAATGTCCAACAGGGTAATGTCATGTGGTAAGGTGTAAATTAAAGTGCACACCAAACTATACATGTTGCGAGGCTCTTACCGATTGAACTTTGCTATTTGTACACTAATTTTTGACACGTTGCTCGACACTTGCGTTGTTGTCAAGTGTCAATTGGATAGGAAAACTGTTTGAAATTTAAATTGTCCAATAGGGTAAAGTCACAGGTCAAGGTGAAATTGATGTGTACACCATAGTGTGTGTATATATATATATATATAGCAAGGTTCTTGACGATTGAACTGTGCTATTTGTATATTGTTTTTTGACACGTTATTCGACAGTTGCATTGCTCTCAAGTGTCAATTGGATGGGAAAATAGTTTAAAATTTAAACTGTCCAACAGGGTAATGAACGTGGCAAAGTGTAGACTAAAGTGTACACCATAGTATATATGTGGCAAGGTTCTTACCTATTGAACTTTGCTATTTGTACACTAATTTTTGACACGTTGTTTGACACTTGCATTACTATCAGGTGTCAATTAGATTGGAAACTATTTGAAATTTAAATTGTCCAGGGTGTACATGTCGCAATGTTCTTACCGAATGAAATTTGCTATTTATACACCGATTTTTGACATGTTGTTTGACACTTGCATTGTTGTCAAGTTTCAATTGGATGGGAAAACTGCTTGAAATTTAAATTATCCAATAGGGTAATGTCATGTGGAAAGTTGTAAATTAAAGTGTACACCATAGTTTACATGTAGCAAGGTTCTTACCGATTGAACTTTGCTATTTGTACACTGATTTTTGACACGTTGTTTGACACTTGCATTGTTGCCTAGTGTCAATTGGATGGGAAAACTATTTGAAATTTAAATTGTCCAATAGGGTAATGTCACGTGGCAAGGTGTATATTAAAGTGTACACCATACTGTACACATTGCGAGGTTCTTACCGATTGAACTTTGCTATTTGTACACTATTTTTGACACTTGCATTTTTGTCAAGTGTCAATTAGAAGGGAAAACTGTTTGAAATATAAAATGTCCAACAGGGTAATATCACGTGGCAAAGTGTAAACTAAAGTGCACACCATAGTGTACATGTAGCAAGGTTCTTACCGATTGAACTTTGCTATTTGTACACTGACTTTTCACACGTTGTTTGACACTTACATTGTTGTCAAGTGTTAATTGGACGGGAGAACTGTTTGAAATTTAAACTGTTGAATAGGGTAATGTCATGTTGCAAGTTTTAAATTAAAGTGTACACCATACTCTACACGTTTCGAGGTTCTTAGGGATTGAACTTTACTATTTGTATACTGATTTTTGAAACATTGTTCGACACTTGCATTTTCGTCAAGTGTCAATTGGATGGGAAAACTGATTGAAATTTAAACTGTCCAACAGGGTAATGTCACGTGTCAAGGTGTAAATTAAAGTGTACACCATAGTATATATGTAGCAAGGTTCTTACCGATTGAACTCTACTATTTGTATATTGATTTTTGACACGTTGTTCGACACTTGCATCATTGTCCAGTGTCAATTGGAAGGTACAACTATTCGAAATTTAAATGGTCCAACAAGGTAATGTCACGTGGAAAAGTGTAAACTAAAGTGTACACCATAGTGTACATGTGGCAAGGTTCTTACCGATTGAACTTTGCTATTTGTACACTGATTTTTGACATGTTGTTTCAAACTTGCATTGTTGTTAGGTGTCAATTAGATGGGAAAACTATTTGAAATTTAAACTATCCAACATGGTAATGTCACGTGGCAAGGTGTAAATTAAAGTGTACACCATACTATACACGTTGTGAGGTTCTTACCGATTGAACTTTGCTATTTGTACATTAATTTTTGACACGTTGCTCGACACTTACATTGTTGTGAAGTGTCAATTGGATAGCAAAACTGTTTGAAATTTAAATTGTCCAGTAGGGTAAAGTCACAGGTCAAGGTGAAAATTAATGTGTACACCATAGTATATATATGTAGCATGGTTCTTAACGATTGAACTATGCTATTTGTATATTGATTTTTGACATGTTGTTCGACACTTGCATTGCTGTCAAGTGTCAATTGGATGGGAAAATAGTTTGATATTTAAACTGTCCAATAGGGTAATGAACGTGGCAAAATATAGACTAAAATGTATACCATAGTGTATATGTGGGAAGGTTCTTACCTATTGAACTTTGCTATTTGTACACTGATTTTTGACACGTTGTTTGACACTTGCATTATTATCAGGTGTCAATTAGATTGGAAACTGTTTGAAATTTAAGTTGTCCAGGGTGTACATGTCGCAAGGTTCTTACCGAATGAAATTTGCTATTTATACACCGATTTTTGACATGTTGCTTGACACTTGCATTGTTGTAAAGTTTCAATTGGATGGGAAAACTGTTTGAAATTTAAACCGTCCAACAGGGATGTGGAAAGGTGTAAATTAAAGTGTACACCATAGTGTACATGTAGCAAGGTTCTTACCGATTGAACATTGCTATTTATGCACTGATTATTGACACGTTGTTTGACACTTGCATTGGTGCCAAGTGTCAATTGGATGGGAAAACTGTTTGAAATTTAAATTGTCCAACAGGGTAATGTCACGTGGCAAGGTGTATATTAAAGTGTATACCATACTGTACACATTACG
>NW_019267578.1:0-1671 GCF_002742605.1 Olea europaea var. sylvestris
ATGTCTTTATAGTCATCCTCACTATCACTCACTACTTTTCCATTGTCTCGAAAAATCATTGTTCTTTTATTTAAGCGTTGAGAAACAATAATTCTCGATCTCAAGCACCTAAAGCATTTGAAGTCTCGATTCCTAGATGATTGGAATTATGCCTTGGATGTGCACTTGCTAGAAAACTTCCTCTTTTCCTTTCAGTAGTCCACTTTTGCCATTTGAAACATCTCCATCTCTCTTGTTGTTATCCCACTTCGATTTTCAAAAAGGATTAGAACCCGAAGAACTCGATGAATATCTAGTTGTTGATCGACCTTTATAGCTACATACAGTTGTCCTCTATCCTAAATAATGTTATAATTCCACTTCATTAGCTATTTCTCTATTTAGACCATTAAAGAATCGGGCTATTGTGGTCTCCCAATCCTCCTCAACATTCATTTTAATAATATCAATCTCCATCTTCTTATGATAATCCTCCACACTTCTAGAATCTTAGTAGATGCTTTGCAATTCTTAATGAAGCTCCCTATAGCAATGATTAGACACAAACCTCTTCCTCATGATAACCTTCAATTATTTTCAGGTATTAATGGGGCTTTCACGATTCTTCATCCTAGATGTCACTACTTGATCCCACCAAGTAATAGCATAATTGGTAAACTCAGGTACTGCAATCTTTACCTTCTTATTCTCCGAGTAGTTGTGACAATTAAATATCAACTCTATCTTCTCCTCTCACTCCAAGTATGCCTCTGGATCACTCCTTCTTTGGCATCAAGGAATTGTCATTTTGATATTGTCGACACTTCTATCAAATTTATCTTCAACAAGATCTCTATCACTTCCCTTATGCCTAACTCTTCTATTCTCCATTCTTCTTATCTCTACTTCCATTAATGCATCCTCATTAATGTCACTACCTACTTTATATTCACCACCAGTCTCCACTATAGGCTCTTGCCTATCTTGCATCGTTGCATTGGAAACTCCTCTAGTTGTTTCTTTTGTACATTGCCAAACAATTTTTCTAGTCACTCCGTCCATGCCTCTTGCCTATCCAACCTATCTCTCACATCTTCAAACAACCTCTTGAACTGTCGTATCACCTTGCTTGAAGTAGATTCGTCTCTGTTAGACATCCTAAATCTAAAGTATATTTGCCTTTATTAGTCTTACCACTCTTGTCTTTTTTATTCAATGCTTTCACTCAAGTGCTTCAAATAACTAGTTCGATATCGACCAAGTTTTATTCTTGAAGAATTCAAATTAGGACGTGAGTAAGATATTGTAACTTAGAAGACTCAAGGAAGGAAATAAAAGAAGCAAATGAATTTGATACTTTGGTAGGAAAATATTATTTCAAAAAAGTGGTTCTTGAATTTTGATTGGACACCCTTTTTTTAACTCAAGGAAGAAAATATTAAAATTGAATATAGCAAGCAAATTTCTAATTTTTTGCTTGAAAATTCAACTACGATACCAGCAAAAGAAACATAAACAAATTTGGGTGCTAAATTAGCATAAAAACAACATTTTAAATATTTTTTGTCTTTTTATGGATTAAAAACTAAAGAAACGAAGAACGCGAGAACGAAAAGAAAATGAAATAAAAGACTTAAACAAAAAGGACAAAGATATAACCTTGATATTTGAAGTCTAGACTTTGATACCAAC
>NW_019267578.1:3751-144462 GCF_002742605.1 Olea europaea var. sylvestris
ATGTGAATGACTAGTAGGTGGAAAATCCCTAGCAGTTTGAGGCACCGTTTGTGAAGGTTATTACCAAGAAAAACAGGGTTGTTGGGGCGAAAAAATCTGTTCATGTTGGGCCCTCAAAATCTAGGCCAGATTTCTCAGCAAATTTCAATGAGGCAGATTCTTGTAAATCTGGAAATGAAAAGCATAGAGGCAAAGTCAAGGAAAAAAAGAAGTTGGGATCAACAGTTGACGAGAAGAAGGGATCATCCCTTGCTTTAACATCATGAAGATCGCTTCTTGGAACATTAGGGGTATGAATCCACCCCTTAAACAAATTGGGATTCGAGAGTTTATCAAGCTTCATAGCATTGATATTATGGAAATTTTGGAAACAAAGTTGGGGGATTGAAAATTGAAGAGGATTTTGGGGAATAAGTTTGATGGCTTCATGCAAGTAAATAATTTTTGCACACATAGAGCCGGAAGGATCTTAATTTTGTGGAATCCATCCAAAGTTTTTTTGGATATGATGGAGGTTCATTCACAAATTATCCATTGTAAAGCTACTTACAAGGTAACTTCTTTTACTTTTCTTGTGAGTTTTGTATATGGATTTCACACTATGGTTAATCAAAGGCCACTTTGGAATACCATTATAGAGCTCAATGAAAATGTGTCATTACCTTGGTTGATTCTTGGTGACTACAACAATGTTCTTAAGTTTGATGAGAAATGTAATGGGGCGGATGTTACCCCTTATGAAATTAAAAATCTTGCAAATTGTTGCCTTAAAGTGGGTCTTACGGATGTGCGGTCCATTGGTTGTTTTTACACGTGGACTAATGGGTTGGTTTGGAACAAAATTGATAGGGCAATGGTCAATGATTTTTGGGTACAAAATGGGGCATTTGTTGAAGCAAATTTCCTACCTTCCGGATGTCTTTCCGACCACTCCCCTTGCATTGTCTCTATATATGACCGTGTTGGTAGAGCAAAAAGTTCTTTCAAGTTTTTTAACATGTGGACCAAGCATGGCGACGTTAATGATTTGATTAGAGCTTGCTGGAAATTTTACTTGCGAGGGACAAAATAATTTATCCTTTGCAAGAAATTGAGCAAACTTAAGGGTGCTTTGAAGGAGCTTAATTTTAAGCATTTTGGGCATATTTCGACTAGAGCAAGTGAGGCCAAAAATGATTTAGAGGCTCCCCAATTACAGTTACATAATCAGCCCATGAATATGCATTTTCAGCTTTTGGTTGCGAAATTGAGGAAGAAGACCGTTGGTTTATGTGAAGCGGAACGTAGTTTTTATTACCAAAAGGCTAAGTACGTCTTTCTTAAGCAAAGTGATAAATGCACAAAGTTTTTTCACTCGATCGTTAAAAGGAATTCTAGTAGGAATTTTATTGATACTATACTCAAAGAAGATGGGAGGTATACTACATCACAAGATCAAGTTGCTATGGAATTTGTCAATTTCTATACTTCTTTGCTGGGGAAAAATTGCCCTACTCGGCCTATTGAGATGGATATTGTTATTAATGGTCCCTTGATTTCTTTGGAACAAGGCAACAATTTGATTCGGGACATTTCTTATGAGGAAATTAAAGATGCTCTTTTTGATATTGGAGATGAAAAGTCTCCCGGGTCAGATGGTTACACTTTTTTTTTTTTAAGAATGCTTGGGGGACTATTCGTGATGATTTTGTTGGGGCTATCATGAAATTCTTCTCTTCGGGTTCCATCCTCAAACAAATCAATCACAAGGCCATTGCTTTGGTGCCTAAATCGGATCACACCCCGCATGTTGGTGATTTTAGGCCCATCTCTTATTGTAATGTTACTTACAAAATGATAGCTAAAATTCATGCTTGTAGATTGAGACCCATTTTGGGAGACGTTGTTGATCATGCACAAGCCGCTTTTGCGAAAGGTAGGAGTGTCACGGAGAACATTCATCTTGCCCAAGAATTCTTGAGGTAATACAATAGGAAAATGGTTGCTACAAGATGCCTCCTAAAAATTGATCTTTCAAAAGCTCGGTAAGTTGAGATTTCCTTAGAGACGTTCTTCATGGGTTGCAATTTCCCTCGAGATTTGTTCATTGGGTTATGGAATATGTCACTTCTACATCATATTCTATAGCTTTGAATGGGACTTCGCATGGTTTTTTCAAAGGTAGGAAAGGTCTTCGGCAAGGTGACCCCCTTTCCCCTTTCTTATTTGTGCTTTGTATTGAATACCTCTCAAGATTGCTTAAAGCTGCCACGGATGATAATGATTTCAATTTTCACCCAAAATGTGGTTCCCAAAAGATCACCCATTTAGCTTTTACGGATGATTTGATGCTATTTGCTACGGGAGACGTTATGTAGGTAAAAATTGTCATGGATTGCCTTTCAAATTTTAGTTCGATTTTGGGATTAAGGTTGAATGTTCTTAAATCCAACTTGTTTACTGCTGGAATTCATGGACAGCTTCTTGAAGATATCTTAGGATTAACAAGTGTTCCATATGCGTTTTCGATATTTAGGCATCCCCCTTGCATCGAAAAAACTTGAAGTAAGTTGTTATGTTCATTTTCTTGACAAAATAACAACATATATTGGTGCTTGGAATTGTTCTACATTATCTTATGCAGGCAAGATTGAACTTATAAGGCGGTTCTTCAAGGAGTCGAATGTTTTTGGCTCTCTATTTTCCCTATTCCGACTACAATTATATCAAAGATTGTTAGCTTTTGTCGGAAATTCCTTGGGGGTTCAAAAAAGCCGTTAGTTGCATGAAAGAATATTTGCCTTCCAAAAGAGGAAGGAGGCCTTGGATTAAAGGACTTGAAGAGTTGGAATTTAGCGTTACTTGCTAAATGCCTTTGGAACATTCACAATAAAAAGGACACTCTATGGATTCGGTGGGTTCATCAAATTTATCTTAGTGGGACTTGCATTTGGGAGGTTTGTCCTAGAAATGATCATTCTCCACTCTTCAAGAAACTATTGGAAATTAGGGACATTCTTCTTGTAAAAGATGCTGCCCAACAGTTTTTAACTAATGGACAGTAAGGGGCATTGGGTCAAATGGATGCTGGCATTGCCCCTTCTCGGCATGCTATTTTTGGGCCAAATTACTTTGTTGGGAATGCACAGAACTTGGGGGAAAATGGGCACAATCTGGACAGCATTGCAAGCGGGCAGATTGCTTCATTCGGTAGGCAGTTTTTGGAATTTTTGGACGAAAATCTGAGTTGTTCTGCAAGTGATAAATTCAGCACAAAAATTGCTTATAATTTTTTTAGGCCTAAGGGTACTTTCAAGACTTGGGGAGCCGAAGTTTGGAAACCGTGTATTACATTGAAGCATTCTTTTATGCTTTGGTTAGGGGCCCAATCAAAGCTCCTAACTAAAGACAAATTGCTTTTCTTGGATATTGTTCGTAAGTGATTTTTGTGGGCATTTTGTGGAAACTTGCGACCATCTTTTCTTTAAATGTTTTTTTACATCTAGCTTATGGGGGAATATTAGGCGATGGTTCAGCATTATGAGATCTATCTCAACACTTGCTAGTGCTCTAAAGTGGTTGAAAAAGAAGGTCCGTGGGACTTCATGGCTAAGTAAGACGAAGAGGATTGTTCTTGCAAGCACCGTTTACTACATTTGGCTTACAAGGAATAGGAAGATTTTCGAAGACCTCTCACTCTACTTGGATTGCATTGTGAGACGGATCAAGACACACGTATACAAAGTTATGTTTACCTTGTATCCAGATGTCTTGATTCATTTCGAATCCTTGGCATTGGGTCATTGATCTTTTATGCATTTCACTTTCTTTTGTCTCTCCGGGGTATGCCCGGAGTAATAGTATGTGACATTGGTTTTTGATTCGCCTAGGAATGCTCGGCGTACTTGTATATGGAACATTTTTTATCAATGATATTTACATTTACCGATAAAAAAAAAGAAAAAAGAATAGTCCTTCCCTCTTTTTCTTTTTTCTCTACAAGTTTTGGTTTGGAATTGATTTTCAAATAAGAGAGAAAAGAGAAAGTGTTATAATGTTGGAGGAAAAAGAAAGTTTTGGCCGTTCAATAAAGGAAAACTACAACTCTCATTTCAAGAAGTAAGTTAGGGATATGTACCATTGTTTTTGCTTATCGATTGATGCATGATTTTGTATGAATATGCTATTTAAATTTTTATTATTATTATTATTATTATTATTTTTTTAAATGGCTAAGAATCGAAAGGTTAATCCAAGGACCAAAAGGTTAATTATGGCCATAGAAGATACCTACAAGTAAAGGGATTTTTTGTAACTACACAGATTCTTCAAAATTAAGGGAGTTGCTTATAATCCATTTATAGTATGAATTGTGACTTTATTTATGTAAATTATGTTATAATTGATTGGGTCACAAATGAGATATCCCTATTGAGTATTCACGTACTTATTCGCTTCCACCTCTTCACTCTACAAGTTAAAGGGTTTGAGGATAACGATGGATGACTTGAATATGATGGAATCAAAGAGGAAAGAAATTATGTCAAACACAAATTTCAAGGTTATGATAGAAAGTTCTCATGTTTAAAACATGTTTTAAATTTCCGATGGAAGTTAAGTGCATAAGGAAGATTGTGATATATTTTAAATGATTTCCCTGTATTTTACTTCTCAATATAAAATGTCAGCATTTGTGCTTGAATACAATGTGAATAAAATTACAGTTATGCTTTCAAGTAAATTGAATAAGCATGAATCGAGTTGGATGTGAACTTCTATGATAAAGTATGATAGAAATCCTCAGTGACTGAAATGTGAAATTTTCAAATTTTTGTTTGATTTTTAAATGATCTTCACATGTATTCTTCAAGTTTTTGGACGAGACCATTGGGGCTTGACAGCATATCATTCCTTTGTCCAAGCACTTGGAATCACATCAATCGGAGGCTACTAGACATATCTATGGTATTTTTAGTATGCCATGTCATGTTTATTCGAGAGCACATTTCTGTATGCAATACGTTAACAAGTTGAGTGCCTAAATGATCAAATTATTTACGACATTTTAATACGTTAAACTTACATAATTTTTATGATCTTTCGCTAAAATATAATAGAAATCCAAGTGTGTTTGGTATGTCGACTAAATCTCGACTTAATGTAGCAAGCTAAAGGGTTGGAATAAGAAATGACGTATGCTTTAGTATCAATCGAATCTTAAGATTTGGGTGTTAATGCCTGTTTTGTCTGAGAGTACTTTGGATAGACAACGATGCCAACTTCTTATAGCCATCACTGGAAATGGTCACTAGTTAAAACTTTTTCAGCAAAATCGCTAACCGCAAACTCCACATGATGCCTTTTACAATAAGAAATTTGCTTATATTTTTCATTAGACTTGAGCAAATGATAATAAATGGTCTGGTGAAACTACTGCAAAAATGTTTACAAAATTCGATGTTTGGTTGTAAAGTTGTATACAACAAAGTAGCATAAGTAAATCGACAAGGCATCGAGGTATCAGGCTGTAAATAATATAGAAAGGACTTAATCTAGTAGCACAATTGACCACATGATTATTAGAAAATTTCACCCAACTCAACGTTGATCTTAAGAACGAAATTATTCATAACAAGACTCTGAAAGAGTTATCATTTGTATTTGTCCTTCAGTTTGAAGGTGATATCATTACTGAAATTAGGAGAACCATTGACAAACTTCCTAGGATTACACCAAAAATGACTAAAAATTGTGTCCCATTTTGTAAAAAATCGAAGTTGGATGACCAAGCAAATACACCTTGTGAAAGAATTGTTGTACCACAATGACAACATTTGGCCATATGCTTACATGAAACAAAATGAACCATTTTATAGAAATGGTCAACAATCACTAAAATGGAATCTTCCTCATTTTCACTATGAACCAGAATCGACTATATTTATAATAAATTATATATTAAATAATTTTTAAAATAAATAATAGAATTTAAATAAATAAATGGAGAGAAAAAAATTGAAAATTTAAATTCTGATCTACCTTGTCACTTAGAAATTTCATTGGGACAGGCCCGCACAAGTGCTATAACAATTAAGGCTCATTTGAGCCGCGTTTCAGTTTTGAGTTTATTTTTATTTTTATATTTTGAAAGTCCATTTTAAAATTGTTGAAACAGCATTTGATCTGTTATTCTAAAAAAAATGTTTCTCTCAATGAAAAATTGAAAAAACACTATGGCTTGAAAATTTGATATATTATTTTATAACATTTTATTTCATAAAATTTGATTATTCAATAATGCATAATAATTTAATATTAATATATTATCAATTATTTATATATATATATGAAAATTTTAATTATTTTTACATTTTTTATGTTTTTATAATTTTAGATTTTAGATTTTATCTTTTCGATTTTTTATTTTTATTTTTTTATGTACACGCTTATTTCCCATCTATTAGTGTTTTTATCACTAGAAATACTTGAAACGTCGAAAATACATTGCGTGTTATGTTATAAGTTTAATTTTCTTCTTCTTTTTTATTTTTATTTTTATTTTTTTTCTTCAAAAATACACTTTCGAAAGTATCAAACCAAATAAAATTTTGAATATTTTGCAAAACTAAAAATTGAAAACAACAAATCAAATACCTACTTAGTAATTTACTTAGGTACGCTATTTTTTTCTAGTTCCTTCAGATTGGTCAGCATAAAGGCCACCTAATTTTGAAGAAAATCCCATTTTAGCGATTTAACATTTTTTTCCCAAGCTTATTCATTGAAGTTCCAATTTTTTTAATGACTATTGCATCACAAAATTTAGCGTCATTTTCTGTCCAATAAACATTTTTTTTATAGGAAGAATTGCAATTAGGATCCCAAATCTTTTAAATTATTGTAAACTATATCTAAATCTTTCATATTTATAGTTTGGATCTCAAACCTTTAATAATGATGGCACAAAGAAGAGATGAATGAAATCCGTCCATTCCTACGTCAATCAACCAAAAAATTAAAATTTTGACTTATTCCGAGCAATTAAGTGAAGGGTAAAATGGTCATATTACCATTCCTAAAGTTGCGCTCATATGCTTACAAATATTAACAGTAGCGAGAGATAGATAGATAGATAGAGAGGGTTTTTATTTAGGGTAAAAAAAAATGAGGGAAACTAAATAAAATGTTTGAGTATAGTCTGCAATGATTTGAAAAAATTGGAACTCCAACTACAATTCTTCCTTTTTTTTTAATATAAAAAATACGAATGTAATAAAGCTGATTAGTTGTCTAGGTGCATGACTATAGCGTGTCCATTGTAAAAGTCACGTTTACCGTTCATTTTGATAGCAAAACTTTCGGATAAGATTTGCATCACTGTTCATTTAATGCAATAATTAATGTCACCTGAAGTTAACATTATCTACTAAGTAGGATGAAATTATTATCGTCGATAAAAATTAAAACGAAACACGAGTAACTAATAACGAGTTTGAAACAAAAAAGTTAGAAAACACCATTGCATCGTTGTCCATTTAATGCAATAATTAATGTCATAGGAAGTATAATGCAAGAAAAATTATTTGCCAGTACAGATGGAATTATTATTGGTGACTAAATTGAAACGGAATTGAAACCTCGGGAACGAACAATGAGTTTTAAAAAAGGATAAGTAACTAAAGTGACTTATCTCAAAGTTGGGTGACTTCCACTGTTTTTTCCCAAAAAAATAGTATAAAATCCTACGGTGAATAGAATGTGGGTCTGTTTTCGCATTTCCATAGTTTTTATTTATTTATTTATTATTATTTGTCCGTTTTGGCATATAAATTTGTATGTCTGTATTATTTTGTGCTGAGGTAGATTGAGCTCTCAGATTTTTGCAGCAAAGGCTTCTGGGCTTTTTGTTCTCTTGTAGAGAAATTTGGACCACACTCGCTGCATGCAAATTTATCTTCTTTCCAGAGTTTCTTCTTCAGGTGAGTATATTTCTACCTTTCTTTTCCCTATGATATCTTTGTGCATTTTCTGGGATTTGATCTAGGTGTTAATTTCTGTACCCCATACTTAATTTTACTGCAGAATTTTATTAATTTGTAATGCATTTTTTTCTTTGATTTGATGGTTTTTTTAATCTTTTGTTTTAATAGATTGAATGTACTTTTTATGCTTTGTTTTATGTTAAGGAGTTTCAGTGTTCTGTTGATTAAAGGGTTTTTGGATTAATTTCCAGAAAAGTTAAAATTGAAGAGTGGGCGAGAGAAGGGAAGTGTTAAATGGCAACTCAAACGATGGGATCTCATGGTGCCCGTAGTAACAGTATTGGGGGAGATCCGACCCAAATGCGAAATCAAAGTCAGGACCCAAAATCGAATCCACTGGATAGGCAGGGGTCCTTGTATAACCTCACGTTCGATGAGGTACAGAATCAATTAGGGGATTTAGGGAAACCGTTAAGTAGCATGAATCTAGATGAACTTCTCAAGACTGTTTGGACTGCCGAGGCTAATAATAAAGCTCCGGAAAGTGTTGATTACATGTCTGCTGTACAAGGCCCCACCCAATCCACTTCTGGCTCCTCCTTGAATCGACAGTCGAGCTTGACACTCTCTAGGGATTTGAGCAAGAAGACTGTCGATGAGGTTTGGCACGATATTCAGCAGGTGCAGAAGAGGAACAATCTTGACAGAAAAACCACTCTTGGTGAAATGACACTGGAGGACTTCTTGGTGAAGGCAGGGGTAGTTGCTGAGTCATCTCCAATGGAGAAAGGTTCAGACTCAGTGTTAAGGGTTACCGATCCAATGGATCTACCACAGCAAGCTCAGTGGATGTCATATCAGTTCCCTTTAATTAACCCACAGCAGCAGCAACAGCAACAGAACATGCTGCCATTTTATGTGCCTGGCCAGTCAGTTCAACAGTCTATTCCCATCAGTGGAGACCTGATGATAGATGAAGCCTATCCTGAAACCCAAATGACAATGTCTACATCTCCTTTGATGGGGGGCACTTCGTCAGATACGCAGACGCCTGGGAGAAAGAGACGTGCACCTGATGAATTGACTGAAAGGACTGTTGAAAGGAGACAAAAGAGAATGATTAAGAACCGGGAATCTGCAGCACGATCAAGAGCAAGGAAGCAGGTGAACTTTCATAACCCAACTTGTGGATAGTATATTCTTTATCTCTTCACCTTGACTATAACCCATAAAATATTACTATGTGATCGGCAGGCTTACACTCAGGAGTTGGAGAACAAGGTTTCACGTCTGGAGGAGGAGAACGAAAGGCTTAGGAGACAAAAGGTAAGGCTTTGCCATACATATCCTCAACATATTTGTTTATTGTCATTTTAGCATTTCATTATCATAAATCGTCTAACAAAGACGTCTGCACTGTATTTACCTACTAATGAGTATTTCTGGTGGCGGTACTGAAAATTAAGAATATGCATCTGATAGGCCCCCAATCACGCACACTTATTTTAGAAGAATCAAGAGAAAGGGAGGGAGTGGGGGTAGTAACTAATTCAGTTAAGAATCTGTTTTGGCACACTTATAAATAATAGGGGAGGAGAGAGGAGGGGCATGACCGGATTGATGTAAGTGACATTTAGGAGAGATTCAGCCCTCTCGAAATGCTGCTCATTATCATTCTAGTTTCTGTAATCGTTCTTTCATTAATATAAAATCTTTTAGCTTCCATAGATCCATTGTTTCTTTGTCCAACCATCATCTTCCCCAGTTTTTCCCATCAATATTGGTATCAGAGCACCCTAAGTCAGCCAAAAACACGACCATGACTCTTGCAGACAGAATGCGGGAATTGGAATAGAAGGTTGAAAGCAATCATCAAGAGCTGCAAACTGGTCTCGAAATTCTACGATCGGAGTTTAAGTCGATGCATTTCAAGTTCGATCTTTTGCTGCGTGCTTGGGAAAACCAGGAGAGGGAACGAAAGGATAAGGGCCCAGCCATTGAAAACTCATCGGTGACACAACAGGAATCCGGGTTAACCGAGTCCAGATTTGAGGGAAGTCAGAACAGTGTGGGGTTAAGCAATGACTGGAGGTTGGAGCCACGAATCCGGAGTTTGAAGATGCCCGTTTTTGAAGGAGACGGTCCAGACGGGTGAATTTTCTGTGTGGAGAGGTATCTTAGCCTCAATTGAATAAGTGGAGGATAAAGTTGAGACAGCTATTGTATGTTTTGATGGTGAGGCCTTGGCATTGTATAAGTGGGAAGAGAAACGAAGGCCACCAACAAATTGGGAGGATTTGAAGGTACAAATCCTTTGCCGTTTTCGGTACACGTAGGGAGGATACTTGTGCGCCCAATTTCTCTCCATCTGGCAGGAGGACACGTTTAGAAATTATCGTATGAGGTTTGAAACATTGGCCACGCCGTTGAAAAATGTCTCTGAAAAGATGCTCGAATCCATTTTCCTTAATGTGTTGGTGCCAGAAATCAGGGCTGAGGTATATTTACTTAGACCGGTGGACTTGGAGCAAATGATGGAAGTGGCCCAAATGGTGGTGGATCGAAATACTATTAGCCAAACAACCCATATCAACTCATGCCCAATTAAAACCAAAACTATCCCACATAATAGCCTAAATCCCCCACAAACCCACAAAACCCAAGCCCGAACCACAATACCCCTACATCTGACCATGAATCGCCCTAAATTTTCCACACCCTTCAGGAGAGTCACTGACGCAGAGCTTCAAGCGAAGGAAGAAAGAGGCCCGTGCTATCGTTGTGACGAAAAGTTTACTATTGGCCATAAATGTAAGAGTAAGGAGCTGCAAGTACTGGTTATTCGGGAGTTGGAAGAAACAGAGTAGTGAGTGCCAAAGGAATTGACAGGGAGCGAAGTCGTTGTTGACGACGTGGTGGCGCCAGAATCGGAGGTAGGTTCGATGGGTTAACCTATCGAACTCTCCATTAATTCGGTGGTTCCTGGAACAATGAAGCTATAAGGATTGATCGGTCCGAGGAAAGTGGTGGTACTAGGGGATAGTGGAGCTTCCCACAATTTCATCTCAGCTAGGCTAGTGCAAGAGGAAGGGCTTCCATTGTCAGGCACGACTGGATATGGTGTAATAATGGGCACAAGATTGACGATGAAAGGAGAAAGCATTTGCAGGCAGGTAACATTGAAGCTGTTGGGTTTGGAAGTGGTTGAGGACTTCCCACCTTTGGATTTGGGGAGTTTCGACGTCATACTCGGAATGTAGTGGCTACAGAAGTTAGGAAGGATGCAAGTCGACTGGAATAATTTCACGATGTCCTTTGCCAAGGAGGGGGTGACTGTTAACTTACAAGGGGACTCAAGCCTTAGCAAAATTCCAATATCATTAAAATCCATGTGGAAGACTTTCAAGGAACAAGGTAAGGGGCTTTTATTGAAATTAGGGGCCATCACGCTATCCCACAATCCACCCTTGCATCGGCCACCGGCAATTATTGAAGAAGTTCTGGAAGAATTTAAAGGAGTCTTTAAGGATATCACACAGTTGCCTCCCAAACGAAGACAGGACCATCCAATAGTGTTAAAATCTGCGCTGAGCCAATAAGTGTCTGACCTTATCGATACCCCCATTTTCAGAAAAATGAAATTGAGTGACTAGTTCGAGAGATGTTAGCGACGGGTATCATTCATCACAGCACGAGCCCTTTTTCAAGCCTGGTGCTCTTATTAAAAAAAGAAAGACGATAGTTGGCCTTTTGTGTAGACTACTGAGCTCTAAACAAAGTAACCGTGCCTGACAAATTTTCGATCCCTGTCATTGATGAATTACTGGATGAGCTACATGGAGCTAAGATGTTCTCAAAAATCGACCTCCAATCAAGTTACCACCAGATTCGGGTTAAGGCAGAAGATGTCCCAAAGACTGCTTTCTGAACTCATGAAGGGCACTATGAATTTCTTGTCATGCCCTTCGGCTTGACTAATGCACCGGCCACCTTTCAGTCCTTAATGAATGATATTTTCAAGGACATGCTCAGGAAATGTGTATTGGTGTTCTTTGACAATATATTGGTATATAGTTAAACGGAAGATGAGCATAGAGACCACTTGTGGAGAGTATTGCAAATCCTAGCAAACCACAAGCGTTTTGCCAACAAGAACAAATGTTCTTTTGGATAGAAGACAATTGAGTACCTAGGGCATATTATCTTGGAATTAGGAGTTGCGACTGACCAGTCCAAAGTTGCAGCCATGAGTGATTGGCTCAAACCGAAGAATCTAAAGGAGCTGAGGGGATTTCTTGGGTTAATAGGTTATTTCAGACGATTGGTGGAGGGGTATGGGAAAATGGCGTGGCCCTTACTCAACTATTGAAGAAGGATAGCTTTGGATGGAATAACACGGTTGAGGTCGCATTCAATAAACTTAAGGAGGCCATGACAACAACTCCGATATGAGCCCTTCCAGATTTCTCACAACCTTTCATTATTGAAACTGATGCTTCTGGTATTGGTTTAGGTGCGTTTCGATGCGGAATCAGCGACCTGTAGCCTATTTCAGCTAGGTTCTTCCACCCAAAACTCAGGGGAAATTTCTTTATGAAAGGGAGCTCATGGAAATAGCTTTGGCAGTGCAAAAATGGAGGCATTACCTACTCGGAAGGTGATTCGTGGTGCGAACAGGCCAAAAGAGCCTCAAATTTCTCTTCGAACAACAAGCGATCAATGAGGAATATCAGAAATGGTTGACGAAATTATTGGGTTTTAACTTCAACATCGAATATAAACTTGGACTAGAAAACAGAGCAGTAGATGCATTGTTCAGAAAAGTGGGAACAGTAACATTTATGGCTCTCAACATTTCAAGTGTCTTGCAAATAGTTGAAGTAATTAGAGCACAGATGGAAGATCAGCTTCTAAGTACGGTGAGGACTGCCATTAAGGATAATCCAATATCTTACTTAGGTTATGCAATTGTGTAGGAAGTCCTATTATACAAGGATAGGATCACCTTACCTAAGGACTCTCCTTTAATCCGGCTGGCTCTACAGGAAGGACATGATAGCAAAGTTGGAGGGCATGGTGGATTCCTTAAAACCTACAAGAGAGTTGCTCGCACATTTTACTGGGTTGGCATGAAGAAGGACATTTAGGAGTACGTGGCTGCTTGTGAAGTATGTCAACAGTGCAAATACTCAACATTGATTCCAGCCAGCCTGTTACAACCTCTACCTATTCCAAAGCGAGTTTGGGAAGACAAATCTATGGACTTCATAGAAGGTATGCCTAAGTCGGAGGGGTTTGATTCCATTCTAGTAGTGGTGGACCAACTAAGCAAGCATGCTCATTTAATTGGATTCAAACATCCATTCACTGCACCCTCAGTCGCTTCAATCTTTATCAAGGAAATAGTTTGTTTGCATGGGATACCACGCTCCATAGTATCTGACAGAGACAAAGTGTTTCGAAGCAAATTCTGGAGCGAAATGTTTCGCTTGCAGGGGACGAAATTAAAGCATAGTTCGGCCTATCACCCCCAAATCGATGGCCAAATAGAAGTGGTTAATCGAAGTGTGGAAACATATCTGCGCTACTTTGCTACATTCAGACCAAAGGAATGGCACTGTTTTTTGGCTTGGGCAGAACTCTCATACAATACGTCATTCCATGTATCCGCACAATTGACACCTTTCGTATATTATATGGGGGAGAACCCCCAACTTTGTTGCCTTTTGAGAAGGGCACCTACATTGTTTCTTCCTTGGATCAGCAATTAGTAGAATGTGATAGAGTCTTGGAGGAGCTCAAGGTTTACTTGCAGAGAGCTCAACAGCAAATTAAAAACTTGGCTGATAAGCACCGACGGTCAGTAGCAGGTGATTTAGTCTATTTGAAGATGAGGCCGTATCGTCGCAAAACACTGGCACACCGGATCAATGAGAAGCTGGCTCCTAGCTACTATTGACCATTCAAAATTGTGGCCAAGGTGGGGAATGTTGCTTATAAACTAGACCTGCCACCGAGGACCGTAATTCACCCAGTCTTTTATGTTTCACAGTTGCGGAAAGCTGTTGGGGAGCATCATTTGACCACTCAACTGCCACTTAATCTTGGTGCGGATTGGGAACTAACGGTAGAGCCAGAGGCAGTGTTGGGAACCTGAACTGTTTCATCAAGTGATGCTGAGGATATGGAAGTGCTGATAAAATGGAGAGGAATGTCTCCAATGGAAGCCACTTGGGAACCGTACAACCTAATCAACCAACAATTTCCCACTTTCCACCTTGAGGACAAGGTGGCTGAATTGGGGAGGGTAATTGATAGGCCCCCCAATCATGCACACTTAGTCTAGAAGAATCAAGAGAAAGGGAGGGAGTGGGGCTAGTAATTAATTCTATTAGGAATCTGTTTTGGCACACTTATAAATAATAGGGGAGAAGAGAGGAGGGGCATGACCGGATTGATGTAAGTTACATTTAGGAGAGATTCAGCCCTCTCGAAAGGCTGCTCATTATCATTCCAGTTGCTGTAATCATTCTTTCATTAATATAAAATCTTTTAGCTTCCATAGATCCATTGTTTCTTTGTCCAACCATCATCTTCCCCAGTTTTTCCCATCAGCATCCCCATTTATCTCCAATGTATTTGTTTAATGAATTTTTATTGATGGTGCTTGCATGAGTGAACATTCTTTTTTCACTAGTAGTTTTTCATTTTTATTGAAGCATTGTTATAAATACAGAATGGTAAAGCATCATTTTTTTGTGTGATCATGAATTTTTCATTATCATATATCGTCTAACAAAGAATGGCAAATCTGTTTAACAATGATGCTTTCATATAGCATAAGCATAGAAAACTCGCAAAAAATATTATATATTAACCAATCCAACAACTTCAATTTTCTAGATAAATTTGTGAAAAATACAGTATAGAATAAGAAAGATTACATGCACAGTTATATAAAAAATAAACGCAGAGAACTTTTATGCTTAAATTAACAAAAGAAAATAAAGAAAACAAACTCAGTGAATCCCCTTCTTGAGCACACGATTCACTCTTTTACCACTTACCAGTTACCATCATGCAATCCTCCTTTTAATAACAGAAAAGATTGGTCTCCCCAAAGTTGTTATTTGTGAAATTCCAAAATGATCCTCTCCATTTCGTTTCAGCAGCTTGTTAGTGGAGGCTATTTCAGGAATTCTTCCAAAATCATTGTATATGCTAAATGTTACCCAATGTTCTTCCAAAGCCAGTGGTGTCAATTGACCTACTAAAACTAACCAAATATTTTGAATTTCCTTGCAAGGTGCATCACTGACATCAAGTTTTCCTTACATATGCCAGTTTTTAGGTTTGTTAGAACCAAGTTAAATGAGATGCACTTCACCTAGTCCCCTTCTTAGATATAATTTAGTTCGTTCCTGTGGCAGGACAGATAATCTTTTAACGAAACCATCCTTTTTGTTGCCTTATCTTAGACGAAACTTAACTTGTATGATTGGAGCTGTGAGTTTCCCTTTGTGTTCTTGTCACACCAAATTTATTGATATTCACCCAATAGTTTTCCTTACATCTTGTCCCCTTTAAAATAAATTTAATAGTTAAGGATTAAGAAAACAAAAAGACAAATAACGTTCACATCCTAAAATTTCCCCTTGTTCTGGCTCATATTTTTCCCTCTTTTGACGTGCTGGAGCTACAAGCGATTATTTTCTGAGAATATTTTCTGAGAATATTCTTTCCATAAATCACCGAGACCCATGATTCAAACAGAATGTGAAGGCTCAGCACATGGGAGCAATTCACCTTTAAATACACTAATCAATTAAAGGGTATGAACCGTATAATGCACTGTATGTTGAAGATGTTTTAGGTTGTTATGACACTTCTCTATTTCCTTTCTTGTTAGATTTACACTTTTCTTGTTACCGCTTTTTCTAATCATGGCTGCTGATTCATCAATATCTCGAGAACATGCCGAGTTACTGGATACAATGAATTATGCCGAGTTACTGGATACAAAAGAACATGCCCTGCTACTCTCTTCAAACTCTAAATTATGGTTGTACTACTGAATCATTTTGTATGGAAGATTTTATGACTTCAAGAATTAAAATGAGCTTAATTATAAAGGTTCCAGCAACAGACGAATTGAGGAGTTGAAGAGGTCTGAAAAATAGGTATAACTGAGTTTATGAGATCATTTATGAAGCCCAAATATCTTGTGATTGCACATATATTTGAAGAACTAAATTAGAAAACTGGAGATTCTTATATAATTGTAAAGGCACTGTCCAATGTCTTAAGTGGTACCACATTCCGAAAGAAGAATGTTTCTTTGGTGAAAAAAATTCTGTTTCATAATCACTGAAGGACTGAAACATTAAGTATTTACAGTATGTTCTATAACTGTTACTCCTTGTTACTAAACAACATTATCTTTCCATACAACTTCTCAATCTCATGCCATGTATTGCTCTTTAAATAGATATCTGACCTCTCTAAGCATAAGGATTTTCCCTTGACAATAAACTGATGTAAAATGAGTTGCAGATTACTCTCTATTATCCTTGATAGCTAACTTGGGGTTGGACACATTATTAAATCTTTTCATGTGTCTACAGTTACCCAAAATGTAATAAACTGTTTCAGGGAGCTTGGGTGGGTTTGATGGCTAAAATGATATCAAGGTGTGATTTCTAATGTCATCATAGTTTCATTTTCTTCTTCTGGATTATGAACTGTGTGAATTTATTTAATATTTTACCAAATCACTAATAAACTTCCCGTTTTAGTCCTGAAATGTCAAACTTCACTTGGTACAATTTATTATGAATAAAAGCTTTGCATGGACTGCATACTCAGACGGTCACAAACGAGGCTCAAAGATACGAAAATGTATCCAGGAACCAAGCTCACTGGCTCTCGCGATTTTATCACTTTTAAAGGGTTTCCTGCAATCTATTAAGATTGGTCTAGAGTAGGCCCTATGGTGCATTATGCACTGATTGTACATCGTTGAAGTTGATTTTTGTGGAGTCTGAAAATAGTTTGTTTTACTTTTAGCTTGATTTGTTGTTGAAATGAGTGTTCAACGAATAATCCAGGTTTCAGCTATGAACATGGTTCATATACACCTTTTTACGTCTTGGGTTTCTCAACTTGTCTCATGTGACTAAGCTTTAGTTCCTATATAGCAAATATTTCTTCATCTTCCTTTCTTTATGTGTCGTCTACCACGTGCCATCTCCCCAAACTTAAATAGAGAGTTATTCTACGTCCACCTACTGAGGACATCCAGGCTTTTTTATTGATTTCTAATTGGACATTTCGAGTTGGACTTTATTTTTTTGTTTCTTATTTATGTAATTGGCTTATATTGGCCCAAGCCCATGCTAGTTAGGGTTTTTTTTTTTTTTTATTGTTTAAATCTAATTTGCTATGTAATTTCAGTAGTTGATGATTGAATAAAAGTATTTGGTAGCTTGTGGCAATTTTTGCTCTCTTCTTCCATTATTCTTCTTCTCCCGCTTCTATTGTTTTCTTATTCTGTCATCTCTTCCCCTAATTTCTTATTCCTGTTGATTGGTTTTCTCATTCTCCATTGGGTATTCCTATTGGTGCTGCATCACCATCTCATTGAATCAGTTGTGTGAGGAAGTGAGAAACAGTCAAATAACAATACATTCTGGTAGAAGTTTGAACTGTTAAAAGGCATGAGGGGAAATTTTCAGTTCTTTTAGATAATTTTCAATATGGGAAAATCTACAAACGACCCCCCATATATAGGGACGTAGTTCTGGAATTTGCATTTTAAATCCAGGTTATGGGCTTAACAACTAACAAATTTTGTCAAGTCTCTGTCAAAGGAAGTTGGAAATTTTGCAAATATACTATCGTATTGATCGAGAATGATCAAAATGACCTCGAAAATTCAAAGGAACACTTAATCTGCACTTCATCATAGACATGGTTTACCAAAATCATTTGACAAATCAATAGGACAGTTCTCAGTTCCTTTCTTACCTGGACATCAAATACCCATTTCTATTTCCACAAAAATTCCAATATTTTCCTATTCTCACCACCCAACACTCCATTCTTCATAGAAATCCCATCTTTAAACTCAACCCCTAAATTTCTTCTTCTTCAAGCCCATCACGTTCCAAAGAATGACCACGAGCGAGTGCACCTTTTCAATGTGACTTTTATCTGCACCTTTTCTTTCCAACTCATTGAACACTTTCTTCCAAAACTTGAGGAAATCATTAAAGTCTACCAAGCGGTCAAGAACTAAAGGCAAAGATGCTCTACTGTAGAAATCTAATGCCTTTGGAACCCCAATTTAAAATAGTTAAAAACAAGTGCCAGGAGCTGTTTTTGGCCAGCTTGTGGAGAAAATTGTGTTGGTGTTGCTTCTTGGTTTTTAGCAAGAATTTAACTCCTAGGAATAACGGATTCTTGCATATGTTGAATTTAATACTAAAGAAGGCCTTGCAATTTTATGTGGATGCTGAAAAGGCTAGTTTTTAATTAGTGATTGAAGAGAAAACCTGATTGACAATTCATAGTTGGGACGGAGATAGGTATTATGAGAGGGAGAGTTGTGTATTATTTATGCAAAAAGAAAGCAAGAGACTGATAGGTGTTTTGTCGAGAAGGAAAAAGAGTGGTCTGGTCTTGCATGATGGAGGATTGTATGCCCCTGCTTTATATCATGTGTATTTTATCCATTTGGCAATTTCTGTTTAAATTGATGAATGACTTTTAATTGCAGTATGTAAAATGTAATTTCTCAAGTTACAGTACATGAAGTGTGATCAAACTCAATACAAAATATTGGGCACGACTTAGTTGCAAATAATCCTTTTAACTTATGCTGGGCCAACTCTATTCCCAAAAATTACCTACTTCTGCTCCCCATAATACTTCTCATTCTTGAACTTGAGATGAGATGTGAGTATTCTCTTGTTCGGTACAGTGTATCACTATCATTCTGTCTAATTATAGAGAAGCTTTATACAGTATCAAGACGTGTATTCAGGACCTTGGAGGTTCTGTCCAAAGTCCTGCATAGAATTATATATGACTGCATAATAATCCTCTGGTTTAAACTCCGACAGATAATTCATTCTATGTAAGTTTCTATGTTAAAAGCTCCAAGCCGATTTCTTCTTCTCTCCCTCTGTTAGTGCAAACGTGATGGACTTCTAGTACTCCATGTCCTTTTGTGCTAGTTAACCGAGTGTCATGTTCATTTTTCTTGAATTGAGTTCGGAAATGTTGCATTGTGAAGTCTAGCAATCCAAGCATGGCATTTAATTCTGTTATTAGGTTGTCAGTTAACTTTGCTCTTTGAATAGTGCCATGGCCACCTTCATTTTTTCTTATATTTCTAAGTTATTTCGGCAGTTTATCGGTGTCTTTTGAGATTTCTAATGCCCATTTTTTATGACAGGATAAAGTATTTTAATCTTGAAGCTAAAATCTTCTTATTCTTAAGAATTTGAGTTTCCAACTCCATTAAAGAGACTTGCAACATCTATGATTCAATCACTAGACTCCCTTTTGTATACATGACGTGCAAATTTCATCATCCTCTAATTTTACGTCCTCTATTTATATGTTCTATCCATTTCTTGAACTGTACTTGCAGGAACTGGAGGTGTTGCCTAGTATACCACCACCAGAGAAGAAGTATCAACTCCGCCGCACAAGCTCAGCCCCGATGTGAGGACTGTAGATTCATCATGTTCTTATGTCAATTTGCTGTTCATTTTGTTGGTGTTTGTTTCTTTTTTACTGTTTATGCGGGTTACTATCCTTGTCCATACGACAGCATCGGGATATTATCATCTGGTTGTCTATCTTGCTGTAACATCCCTTAGCTGTCCGACCCAGTCGAACTTTTTTCCTGTATGTACATTATTTAGTCTTAACTTGGTATTTGTGAAACTGTTTGATATGTGGACATTTACCATCAAGTTTGATGTCTGAAATTTTGAAAGAATTTATTAGGTCAACTTTTACCTTGTATTTTTTACTATTTTTCTTGACGTTGATATTTTTAACATTTAGGTTAAGGAGGGTGGTCCATTTCAAATTCTTTGTTTATTTATGATTGGGTGTTGGGGGGTGGGGGATTCATAAATAAATAAAATTCACGAGCCTCTCCCTATTGTGTAGGGATTGTACACCATGATGTACAAAGCACCATAAATCAAACACGGGTACATCTGAAATCAAAATAAATGAAGCATATCCAGCACAAAAAAAGGACAAAGTAACAGTCGTGTTACTTTTCCTAAACAAGCCTAGAGATCTCCATAAATCAAACACGGGTACATGTGAAATCAACATAAATGACGCATATCCTCTGGAAACATTATCCAATTTTTACCAGTGAAAGTGGTCAACCAAGATGATTAATTATAAAAATAAGACATAAATGCACATTTGACATATTAATTCTTTCTATATCGACAAGAAATTCATTCCTACACAATCTTGCAACATTTACAATGGAAAATGAACCAAAGGAAAGTTCAAGGATCGAATTCGTCGAGGACTAGTGCTTTAACTGCTATTTTGATTCCCTCCAAAACTTTCATGCTACGTAAAAACCCTAGTACAAAATCATTTAAGTTAAAAAATTCTCGTTCTCCATAATCTTGTTATGGATAACAGACAAACATGATCCAGGGCAAGCCATGGAGCAAATATTCAGATGCAAATACAAATATAACCATCCTTATCGAAGTTTTGAGGTCATAATTACAAGGAAAAGAATTAACGTATCTATATTGGGCTTTAGAGTTCCTTAAGAGGACACTATGGATTGCCACAAGTTACTACAGGGCGCTCTTTTAGCAGAATAGCCTTGGCACTGATCTTTTCGGAATCTTGCCTTCAAGTTTTAGTCTTCTATATGCTTCTCTCATGTGACATGGCCTGATTGGCCCAGACTCCCCTCTATCTGCCATCACTATTCTGGCTGCAAAATTATAGAGCTTCAGTATAGTTCATATTGTTGTATTTATATTTCAGAGTAACACAAAGAACACATGTAAGTTTTTCTACTCAAAATTAGCAAGAGAACCTCTCCAATTAAAAAATAAATAGCATGGGAATAACTTTTGTTAATAAGAATTGCCAAATACTGAATCAACATACCAGTTTCAACAAGCTCCCCAACAAACATTTTTGCTATTCCGGATACCACGATGGTCATAGGCATAGAAATTTTGGCACTTCCAGTTATGCTAGTCAATAACTGCAATTAGGACACAGTAAAAGATCGTGACAATGGCCATTGCTAAAAGAGTTCATTGAACAATTTTGTTATTTCACAAAATACTAGATGGGAGAGAGAGGAGGGGAGACCGTTGAGAAAAGAGCACAGGAATGAAATGATGCCTACCCTTTTCATGTTTGATTTCTGAAATCCAGATCTTCGAAATGATTCATACCTACTCATCTGTTCCTCCGTAAATTGAGACAGAATACTCCTGGCAAAGAAAATGAATTCAGGAAAACTTGAAAATGAACCTGTTTTCAGATGAACTAAAGAAGTGAAGGTCAATTTATTTATTTATGAGATAAAACTTGAAAGCCTTCACATTTATGATTCACCAGTAATGGGAACACAAATAAATCTTATTCTTTGACTCCTTTATTAAAAAGTTTCATTCTCTGCTCTTCATTTTTGTTTTGATTCTCTCTACAATTGGACAAAACACCACTGAGATGAATGTTATAATTCTTGTTATTTTGAGAACTGATGTGTTATCATTCTAATTCTTAATGAAATTTCAGACTAAGAAATCAATGATATTATACAAATGAATCAGTTAACTCACTGCATAATGGCCACTTTATCAGGATCGCCACTAGAAGGGAACTTGCCAAGCTCAACATCCATGTTCTCTTCCTCTTCTTCTTCGTCTTCTTCTTTAGACTTGCCAACAGGGCCAGCAGTCACAACGGAGTTTGATGCAGCTGCAGAAGTTGAAGGATCTGTAAGATGAAGATTATTAGCCATGTCATCATCTCCACTAACATCTAGAGTGAGGGCACCTCGAGTTTTTTCTTCATTCTCATCGGGGCCAGTGGGGGATTCAGGGGGCGATACATCTTGCTCCTCAAATGCAACTTCAAAAGGATCCTTGGATTTCTTCATTGGAAAACCTACCAACCAACGTCATCAATAGCAAATTATTCAGATCATGAAGTAAAAGAATATATTTTGTACACGAGTGACAGAGATAAGTACAAGTTTAGGCCAAAAAGACTCTGTAATCCACAAATTTCAATAATATTCTACGGGGATAAGATTTGAGTTAATTAAACGATTAATCTCACTCAATTTTACAAAGCCTTTCCCATCCATCATCCATCTAAATTCCATTCATTTACGTGACAAAAAAAAAAAAATCTTACGTGGTGGATGAAAATCGTGGCAATCTTCGGTGTTAAAAATTGAAAGTTAATTAAATAAGTAATCACTAACCTTTACCTTTAGTTACTGTTTGCCCATTCAAAATGATCTCATTTAACTTTGATTACAGTTCGTTCAATCAAAAATAAAGATTACCGATCGCTCACTCATATTTACATAATGTTCCCGGAGATTGTGCTAGTCATTCGACGTGTATTTAAAAGAGGACAGTTTGTCCTACTGAAGCAGCAGTAAAACCAGATCAAGAAATAACATTAAGATCGCATAAGCTTGTAGTCAAAAGAAAGAGAACAGCCCAAATAGAACAGGGAATATGGCTATTCATAGTTAAGATTCCGATAGTCGTCCTCACTTGGGAGTTTGATAATTTTTATTATATATCACATAACAAACTAAACTGCCATATGTATTCGTAATTATGAATGGCATTACTCAATCAGGAAAAACGAGATGATAACAGCAAAGAGAAAAAAAAAGCAAAAGAAAGAGAAGAAACCCAAAGCCCAGTAAATATAACTACAAAAGAAAAAAATATAAAAATGATAGGAAGAGATAAAACCTAGACCCATATAAAAAGGAAAAAAAAATCAGACACTGGAAAAAACGAAAGAAAGAAAATTTCAAGAATCAGGCGAAAAGAACTATATAAAAGAAAAGGATAACTGGTTAAGGGTAATTACCTGTACCTAATTGCATTTGAAAAAGTGTGCTGCACTCACTGATTGCCCAGTAGAGTTGAGATGTGTGGTGAAGGGAGGTAGGCAACCGCCGTTGCTAGTGGTTGGGATTTGTGTTGCGGAAGACGAAATTATTTCCAAATCGCAGTGTTGGGTTGGAGACGGCGACTGGTGGTGATATGTTTTAAGGATGGTCTTGAGGTTGCCTTCGTAAAGGAATAATTTTCCTTTTTGCAAAAAAGAAAAAAACGAAATTATTTCCAAATTGCAGTGTTGGGGTAACCTTTTTCATCCAAAAATAATAATAATAATAATAATAATAATAATAATAATAATAATAATAATAATTATAATAAATAATAATAAAATCTTGCTATATTTCTAATTTATTTTTGTTTAAAATAATATTATTCATAATTAGAGCCGACGATCAATATCACGTGTGAATTTGTTATTTGATATATTAATTTCTTGTAATTTTTTTTGACTCAAATAATAAGTCGATGACTACTTTAATTACTGACTATGAATAATATTATTATTTTTTTTCTTATTTAAGCCTCTGTTTCGTAAAAATTAAAATCTTGATTTTTAATATAAGTCAAAGTTAACAATTAATTTTGAATATATATATTTTGTAGTACTCACAATTTTTCAATCATGCATTTCATCAATTTTTATCAAAATTTACTAAAAATTTGAAGGATAAGTTTACACAAATTGGGTTAAATTCATTCGTGGACATTACAATTTCTCAATTGTCAATTTGGGCACTATACTTCAATCTCTATCAATTGAATAACTGTACTTAAATTTGATTCAACTGCCAAGAATTGAGATATAGAGGGTGTTTGGTGAGGATTAAAATTAATTTTTTTTGTAGATTTTAATAGAAATTTTTGAAATGTGTAGTTGAAAAATTGTAGAATCCAAAAAAGATATTGTTAATATTGATTATTTGACTTCGACTTAGATTAAAATCTAAGCCAAACAGGACTATAGCAACCAATTGACAATTAAGTTAAGTATAATGAACGCAGATGAAATTAAACCTATACAAATTTAACATATTTTTGTATGGATCCATTTCTTTGGACGAAATCTTCAGATTTTCTAAATGTAGGGGATAAAGTATCTCTTTGAGCCCAATTTTTAAAAATAGATTTTTTTAAAAAAATATTTTTTTTAATAAATGGGTGGTTAAAAAGTACCCAAAATTTTGAATTTACACATAATTATTTTATTAAAAGAATGTGTGATTAAAAATAAATTTGAAAAAAAAAAATAATAATCTAGCGAATGGGGCTAAAACTGGGAGGAAAAAAGTTGAGATCTGTATAAATTGTTCAACCTACTCAAAGATAACCCAATTTCATAAAATGTCCAAAAATATTTATAAATCGAAAACATTGATTTTATGAATAATTTAAATAAAATTAGAATCATTACATTTTCATCATTCCTCAAAATTAATAATTCATATTTTTTTAGTTGGATTACTGTACTAAATCCAACTTTTACTAAGGGCTGTTTGATATGTGATATTTTTCATTTTCCAAATTTTGTTGTTTGATAGCAAAAGTTTTTCATGGAATTCATTTTTCATCTTCTCCCCACACGACGGTGAGAATTGATTTTTCAAAATTGATTTTTTATTTTATTTTCAACAATGAGAACAAATTTTATTCACAATTGTAAAAAATTATATTCCTTTAATTGACAATTTTCATGAAAAATAAAGCTAAACAAATATCAAAAGATCCAAAATTTCAACATTTTTCAAATAAAAAATTATACCAATCAAACATATTAATTGATAATTTTCCAGAAACAAGTCATAGACAATTCAATTTCCTGAAATTCATTTTCTTTTCACCCAACTTCCATTCTTACAATCAAACGTACCCTAAGAGTAATTATCTACAAATTGCTTCTTCACTCATAGTGAAAGTCATTCCATAAGCGCCGTCACATATTACATCAATTTTTTGTAATGATGGTATAGAATATGAAAATGGCGTACAAAGTGCTTATAAATTTAGAAGTATATTTCTCACGAAATGGATTTTGTTGGCTAATTTTTTAGGACTTCTGTTATTGAGCAAGTGGAAAACTGAAAATTAGCCATCTTTCCTTATATTTGAAAATTAGCCATTATCTTATATCTTATTGAAATTGTTTTATATTGCCCTGTGGCTCTAATATGATGTGGATACATTGCTTTTTTGCAGAAAAAAATGACTTGTACACTTTCTTTCGTAACATCTAAGTTTAAAGAATTATAATTAAACAAATATTTCCTCATGCTTTTGGGTTAAAAATCTTTCAGTTTCCTTGTCCCTTTTTACAATGTCATTCCCCCTTAATAGCTGCAAGATTTCACCAAGTCTCTCCTTCAACAGAGATAGAAGTTAAGTTTCAAATTTGTTGAGATCAACGACCTATATCAACGAACAACTATCCCGTTTTGTAAGCTTGTTATTCTCTACTTCACTCATTTTTACATTTGACAATACATCAAATTGACATGACTCGATGTTGAAATAGAGAAGCCTAATAATTTGTAAAAGATGGAGTTGTTTTTGGAGTTTAGATTTCCCCTTCAAACAATCTGAAGTACTTACTCTTGTAAATTACAGGAAAGACGATCAACATGATCAAAACGCTAACATGATGATCAAAATACGAATCATAATTTTAATTCAAGTCCACTGACTTCATGATGTGTTCTTAAGATGAATTACCCCTTTCTATGGTGCCCATTTGAACAGTCGATTATCATCTCTCAGGATAGAACTAATTTCACCTTTTACAGAACCTGCACAACTAGTAAAACTAATTTCACCTTTTACAGAACCTGCACAACTAGTAAGCGTTCCAACAAACTCAATGTAGTGTATTCGTACTTGAATAACAATATCAAAATTTAGAGAGAAGTGAGATATAAAGTAGGAAATTTTGAAATTAAAATAGTGCAAATTTTATTTTTTTTGACAGAAAAGTAAGTCATTCATAAATTAATTCGTGCCCATTTGAACAGTCTACAAGCCTATTCAAAGTAGTGGTAACTTTTGACATGGCCTATGTTATAGTCGGTCACATATTTTGGTTACAGTCGGTTACAAACAATATTTTCCTAGGTTGTGTGGGACAAGAGTTTGCAATTTTGATCAAATTCTCACCTATTTAAAGTTTGAAGTGTCCAAATTTGAAATCAGATATTTCTTTCAATTTTTAATGATTTTCGATAAATAAATATATCATGTTAATCATCTCGTGGAGTGAAATATGAATATGTTTGGTCCTATTAATTTTGGAGTTGGGATTCCAAGTAAAATTAAGCTCAAAGTAACTCATTTTAAAAACCATTTACAGTAGATGGTTCTGTCTCTCTTAAATTGATTGTTAGAAACACAAAGATGCCAGGACTTTGTCCTACTGGACATCAAACCCACTATTATGTTATGAGTGTGTAGGTTGTATGACTACGTTTCACTTGGCAATAGGGGTGAATCCAGGGGGAGTTCAGTTAGGGAGGATTGTGAACGTTGAAAGTTTACTATCGACGGCCAACGTCTGTGATAGCGGAGTTGTTTATTAATATTTAATTAAATAATATTAAAAAAATTGTATGGATTAGAATTAGAAGAATTAGATACACCACTAGAACTAGAACTCGGTATGGACTTTCATTTTGGATGAAAAAATCGTTCTACTATTTGCAAAATGCCTTAATTTATTTTTCAATTAAATAGACAATATATATTAACAAACTGTCAATATTCTATTTACAATTAAAGTTAATTAAACAAGCATTATTATATTAACAAAATTGAAATTATTTATGTGCTTAATTCAATTTTATGTGCTTGTATGATTCTACTTTCTCGCAATCAATTTTTTGTAAACGAAAAGTAGAACCTTTTATTAATGAAATAAGTTTTGTTGAAAGATTCCTTATAATATTAAGGTCAATTTTTCTATAAATTCATTCACCATTAATTGACCAAACTTTCAAATCAATTAATTAAAGGGAAAAAAATAAGATAAGAAAAAAAATAATCAAGAAGAGGGACAAAGCACTGATTAAAATGTTTCTACTTGCATTAAACCAATAAAATTGAATATATATTATTTTGTCACATCATGTGTTAAAAACCAATAAGTGCCATGATGGTAAAATTGTCAATATGTTTAAGGAAAGTAGCAAGTTTGAATTACCTTCTTGCATTTGTTTTGGTAAAAATTGTTGAAATACAAAAATTACAAAAAATACTGTCCTTGAAGAGTTTCGAACACAAGACCTTCAATTCAATAATAGAAGGCTAACCAGCTAAATTAACATAAATGTTTGTTATTAATATGAATTACAAAATAGATAATTAAAAAAATTTATTTATTATCAGCAAAAAAATAAAATAAAAATAATAATAAAATAAATATAAAATAAAATAAAATAAAATATCCCCTCGACAAATTCAGCTAGGGCGACCACCCTAACTCGTCGGCCCCTAAATCAGTCCCTACTTGACAAAACAATGGTATGTCAGATTTTTCGACCTTATTCTCAAATTTATTTCTTGATTTTTATCTCAACTATGAATTAAATTATTTCTGAATTTTATTAGCTGAGTATGATTCAAAATTTGCAGTTGGCCTCTCCAAATTGTACTCTACTCGTGTAACTTGATGCCATCTGTTTATCTGTGACAATAAAATGTCACATCCATATTTAGCTGTTAGCTTAGATGAGGTAGCTGAACGAATTACTCACTTTTTTGTTGAGAATCTAATAGCCCGTTTACTCTTTGGACCTCTACTTCAATCAATCGATATTGGCATCTCCTGAGGGCAATTCCAATTTGCTGATTGGTTCGTAGTTTCTATTCGTGCACTCATAAAATATTTCTTTTATATATATATATATATATATATATATTTTAAAGATTATTATTTTGTTTCCTTCTATATTTTAGTTCTCTTTCCTTATAAAAGTAGGGAATTATTTTGCCTAGGCTTTGTACACTTATCGAGTAACCAATTTATTTTAATCAATTATTCTCTACATTTTTTCGTGTTTTCAACTTATTCTTGCTTCAAGAATTTCAATTCTGTTTCTCCTTCAACACATATACAGGTGAAGTTTCTGCTTTAGCAGAGACTCTCAATGCAATGTTGAGATCAATGACCTACATCAACAAACAACTATCGCGCTTTGTTTGTAATTCTCTAATTCATTTTACATCATATGACATGAATCAATGTTGAATAGAGAAGCCTGATTATCTGCACATGGTGATTCTGATTATCTTAACTTGATTGCTTTAGATGTACAAAGATGATATGCTTTTGTCATATTACTGAAGTACCATTAAGGTTCATTTAGTAGGATGGACTGTACATGATTATAAAATATTCTGGAATAAACTACAGTTGAAATCTTGTTCTTGGTAACTTGAGACTATTTTCAATGTTACACCAGAATTTAGCGGTTAGCTAAGAAGAGGTATTTCAACAAATTTCTCCAAAAATAAAAATTTTATTTGTTTGGTTGAGAATCTTAGAGCGCGCTTTGTCTTTAGCCCTGTACTTTATTAATTGATTTTGGCATCTCAGATGGACATTCCAATATGCTGATTGGATCTTTGTCTCTACTCTAGTTCTTGGACACCCATAAAATATTTCTTAAGATCACAACTTCAATCGAATACTATATAGACATTAAGAAAAAACTTGGTACAATACAAATTATTTAGGACAAATTGAAAATATCTTTTTTTGTAATTGTAAGACGAATTTCATGTATTAAAATACAAAAATCGTTACAAATTGTATTTTGAGAAATAAAAGTGGATGTTAATCTTCTTGCAATCGCAAAATTGTAAAAATTCCCTGATTAATGATTTGAATGTCTGAAGACGAAGGGCCACGTGGTTTGAATTCTGGATTTCGAGAATTTGTTGAAAATTTGATTTGTTGAGAGCTTGTCTTGCTCGGCACTTGGATTCTGGAGCTTGGACTTGAATTTAGTTTAATTTGGATAAGATTTTTGATCTTTTTGGATTTGACTTGGACTTGCTTGGTTTGAAGACGATTTTGATTTTCTTGGTATTCGCTGGACTTAGACTTGAGAAGATTTCTTCTCTTCCATCAATTTTGGAATTTCTTCGGCACTTCGTGAATTTTTCTATGCATTATTTATTTATTTATTTTATTTTTGGACTTTGGATCCTATAAAGGAAAAATTCGTAACCAATTTGGTAACTATCCAATTAATTTAATTAGAATGATTAATTGAATAATTGTGGATTTTGAATGAGTAGGATGGGCGTTAAAATATTTTAGCGGGCCTTAGTAGACTTTGATTTATTAAATTTAATTGGGTTAATTATTTTTATATCTACAGTAATATATGTTGTTCTTTCTGAAATAACCTTTAGCTGCAGGCCGGCAGGGGATAAAACTGTATGTGCTGCAAACTCTATATAAAGCTCTACCTGCTGCATGAGTTTTACTTCACTACCAAACTTTAATTTTAAACATGTCTAAGGCTAAAATGCTTGCAGTTTTCATGGGTTTTGTTCTTTTGTGCTACCTTAGCAACCCTTTGGCTCATGCTTCAAATGCTGATGAGCCAAATGCTTTGTCAACCTCCATCCCGAGTACCCAAGGGGCTGTTCACGTCCCATTAGAAGAACCACTTGGTGGATTGCCGCATAGAAGATTGTTGGAATGTTGTGGATGTCAGGGCAGATCTTGTCAACTTTGCTGCAAGACAAAGAATTGAAACGTGTGATCTTAATATCGTTTTTCGCAATTGGTATTATGTTTTCATCCTGTCAAATGTTGTGTTTGCTAAAATAATGTATCAATGAACTTTGATACCGTAGTGTCACCTACACGTCATTTGGAATCCTGATTTTCCTTTTATGCATCAACTTGTGTAATCTTAGTTTTCTGTTATGTGTGCCATCAAAGGAATATAAAATATTTTCTCCTTATGATCGTTGGATTTTTCAGAAATTTTCGGGTAAGCAATCCTTCCTTTTTGCGAATTTATAACTATAAAATTAATGCTCACTTTGGGCGTCTTTATAAATATAAGCCACAGTTAATACAATCTGCTTAGGATTTCAAGGAAGTGACAAAGAGTATTAATTCACTCATAGAAAACTACAAAACTGAAATATGTGAGGTTATTACTTATCATTGAAACGTTAAGTGTCTCGACCATCGAAGTAGAGTCATTCACTCTCTGCTGGAGCTTACAAGATGTAGTTTCTTTCGAAATTTTTTAGCATCTTATTTTTGAAATATTGATAGGAGACAACCAGCTCGAACAGTTGACAAATCTCAGTGGGATGCAAAAATTTCGTTCTAAGTAAAATTATATTTTGTGGGAAAACCTTTTTAATTCCTAATTTATACAAAATCACATTTCAGGACACTTAAATCATTTTTATCAACAAAAGCAATATAAAGATAAAAAACAAAAAGTATAATCACAAGGTGGCATTTTTGAGAGATTAGAAATTTAGGTCCTAACTCGAAATTCAATCTTGTATTGATAAATGTTTTTATTAATGGCATGTACAAGAGTAAGATGCATCACCAAAGTATGCTACAAAATTCTTTTGAAAATATATAATATAATTAACTCTTAATAGGAAAATTTGTTTTTCCCATTTTCATTTAAAAAATGATTTTAGAAGGAAAAGAATAGTTAATTGAAACAATTTAATATCTTGCAATCGAGTCTCCAGTTGTGACTGTGTGTCAATTGATTGATGATTGATCAAACAAGAAAAAATTTAATTTATTTTAATAGTTAGTCATGTTTAAGTGATGAAATAATATGACACACATACAAGCACCAACCATCGTGCTCTAGCTAGTATACATGGACAGACCATTGGTATCGAGCAACAATATCATGTGTAGGTGGTTAGCAATGATACCAGCAAAAGTCGAAAACAATCATTAAAATAAACACACATTCCATTTTGATATCCTATTAAGTCATTTAATAGATATTTTTAGGGGAAAATATACCACTGGGATCTTCAACTTTTTTTTCAAATGGCAAGTTAGTCATGAACCTTTACAAAGAAGCAAGTCCCAACTTTTAACTTATAATTGTACAATAATTTAAATTTACATCTTCTTGAGGACATGAAAGCATGTTTCAATTCAAATTTTTAATAGTTATGACAAAAACCAACTTCATAAAGGGCAATGATCCATTATCAGAGACATTTCATCTACTCAACATTAGCTTATTTTGGACCTACATGGCTGATTAAGTCCTGACAATCTCGTTGTAATCAAAATTGAATTCTATAAAGCCTCAACTTGTGACAAGTCACGTAGCAATTAGTTAAGCAAAAAGTGAAAGTAAGAGGATATGTAAGATCACTCTGCTTTGGTATTGGCTCTTCTGTATGTGCCTACCGAGGTCATGCCCTTAGACGTCTCTCCAAATTGCTATTATCCAAGGGGACGTATTGCACATCTGTTGTAGTACATTTCTGAGGCAATTGGCGAGGCTTTTTCCATGAAGGCCTGGCCATAGTCATCGTCTCATTTAAGTTACTGTACATTAGATTGACTGATTGATGTGACAACTTTATAATTGCAACGTGCATAGACTTTTTAGAAAACACCTCAAACTATGCAAGGTAGGATTGCTACAGGACTATGACATCTATGGATTGACACAACCGATAGGATTTGGCTTGATAGATGCGACATTAAGATGCGGTCACATGACAAGCATTCCAAGAATCTCTTATTTATAATTAATAACACCTGGTGACATTCAAATATAATTGATCATTGCCCAACAAAAACTCTATTAAGTGACTATAAACCCAACACCAGGACGTATTACATCCATTATATCCATTCCACTTGAGCATTGGAGTGTCGTTAATGTAGCACTTCTTATTGATGCTTCGGTCAAATGTAGTTTGACTTTGATGTCCAACTGTGCAGTAACGTACATGTGGCTGTGAAGAAAAGATGGATCTCTTGATAGCTGGACCCAGGGGCAGACACATAATTTTTTAGTTAGGGGGGTAAAATTAAACTTTATACAAATCGAATACTTTGTTATTGATTTTTGAATGATTTATACTTGATCATAGAAGATGCAGATTTACATTTAAAAAAATTTCTTCATTAATATTTTGCTCATAATTTTTATCCATTTGATTTCGAACAATTGTTTTATTAATATTTTACTTATCACAAGAAAATTCATATTTATGTTTAAAAAATTTATAGTGTATTTAACACTTTAATCAATTCAAGTGACCGAAAGGAAAAACATATAACCGATATTCAATCAAATAAATAAAATTCGTTAAATATAAGTTAAATTAGATATAATCGGTTCACACACATTTTACATACACAAATAGGATATGGAAAAATGCAAATTTAGATTTTAATTAATTGAAAATTTGATTGAAAAGTAAAAATTTGTAGTAGATGTGATAATTTGTAGAAAAATTTTAAACAAATTTTAAAAAATTAGAAAAGTTAAGATTTTGGTAAATTGTGTGAAGGAGAATAAAAGAGTAAGAAAAAAAAAAAAAATTCAAATTTATTGTTATTTTGCCCTTGTTTGATGAGGATTAAAATAAATTTTTAGTAAATTTTAATAAAAATTAAAAAGTTAAGGATTTCATGAAAATGTATTATTAAAATTATTTATTAACTTTGATTTAAATTAAAATTTAGATTTCAGTTGATACCAAACATGACTTATCCAAAAAAAAAAAAAAAGAAAAAAGAAAGATAATTTCAAAATTTTGGGGGTCACTTGACCCTACATGACGCCCCTGGCTGGACCACATAATAACCACGAGAAATCCCATGAGTAAAAGCTTACTTTTTTTTTCTTTTTTTTTTTTTCACAAGTGAAGTTTTTTTGAGAGGAAAAATTAAGCATGTGTTTGGCCCCCATTATTCCTCATTACATTAAATTAATTTTTTCTCTCTCCTCTTTTTAACCACACAATTTTCAATAAAATAATATTACACGTAAATCAAAAACTTTTCAACCACTCATTTTTCAAAAAAATACTATTCATCTCATTATAATCTAGAAATAATGGGGCTCAAACGGGGGCTAAATGCTATGTAGTTCCACTGAAGTTACAACCTCCATCTAGGTGGTACTACATGATAGGTTGAATGAAATATGAAATTAAATGACTTATATAATTCCACATATTATTTAGTGCCACATTAACGCTACTAGACTGATGATGATGTTAAATAGCATTACTCTTTTAAGAGAAAATCTGCCTTCGAAGAAAAGATGGATATTTTGATAAAAAATTTAGTGAATTTTTTTGGAAAAGTGATGAATCCACGAAGGGCACCAAGAGAAACTTTTGAAAATGAGGCTTTGGCTGCCGAACATGTTCAACTTTGACAACTACATCACCGAAAAAGAGGTATAGCTATACGCGCCTCACCAAGGAGGTGGCAATTATGAGAGTCAACAGGAGGAACCTGATTCAATAGAATGTTGTCAAGCAATTCCTTCTCTGACAAATTCGAGCATAAAGGGATAGGCAAAATTCCCCTAAATGTGCAACACCAAGGCTTCTTCGAACTCCACTACTAAAGCTAAAGGACTTTGATTTAAATTAAAATTTAGATTTCAGTTGATACCAAACATGACTTATCCAAAAAAAAAAAAAAAGAGAAAAGAAAAAAGAAAGATAATTTCAAAATTTTGGGGGTCACTTGACCCTGCATGACGCCCCTGGCTGGACCACATAATAACCACGAGAAATCCCATGAGTAAAAGCTTACTTTTTTTTTCTTTTTTTTTTTCACAAGTGAAATTTTTTTAAGAGGAAAAATTAAATGCTATGTAGTTCCACTGAAGTTACAACCTCCATCTAGGTGGTACTACATGATAGGTTGAATGAAATATGAAATTAAATGACTTATATAATTCCACATATTATTTAGTGCCACATTAACGCTACTAGACTGATGATGATGTTAAATAGCATTACTCTTTTAAGAGAAAATCTGCCTTCGAAGAAAAGATGGATATTTTGATAAAAAATTTAGTGAATTTTTTTGGAAAAGTGATGAATCCACGAAGGGCACCAAGAGAAACTTTTGAAAATGAGGCTTTGGCTGCCGAACATGTTCAACTTTGACAACTACATCACCGAAAAAGAGGTATAGCTATACGCGCCTCACCAAGGAGGTGGCAATTATGAGAGTCAACAGGAGGAACCTGATTCAATAGAATGTTGTCAAGCAATTCCTTCTCTGACAAATTCGAGCATAAAGGGATAGGCAAAATTCCCCTAAATGTGCAACACCAAGGCTTCTTCGAACTCCACTACTAAAGCTAAAGGAGAAGTCAACAACAAAAAAGAAGGAAGTGTAAAGTGGCAATCCACATGATATGAAGGAGATAGGTTAGCCCCTTGAAAGGGAGGTAAAAGTAGACATCACCGATACCTATTCTATAGCCTCCCCTGCCATGGACTAGATAAATGAGGAAACCTTTCTCTTGTTTATGAGTAAGAGATGAGCTCTTCGAAGCCCGCCAACTTCTTTGGCAAGATGGGAGGAGTGACGCTCAGAAATAGGCCCAAAAATGGAGTATCTAGAAATAGGCCTCATGATATTCTTGAGCTAGAAAAAGTCGAGAAAGAAGAGTTATAGAAGTGGAGGCTAGAAAGCAAATTATCAGTATCCAACTCAACCACCTCGACAAAGGCCTGGTGAGGTCGAGCCATCCAGGTCGGCCAAGAGAGACGATGATAATTACAATCTTTATTTTTCTGAGGAGATTAAAGAATAGCCTCCATCTTGCCAACTTCATGATGCCCAAGAACCCTCGATGCAAAGAGAAAAATGACTTAGAAGATCATCTCAACATTTTTAAGATGTAGATGGCTCTAAGAGGAGCCTCCCATGTTTTGAAGTATATAGCCTTCTACTTAACCCTAGCTGGAGGGACGAAGAAATAGTATAATAAGATCTGCAACTAACAAAGAAATTTTTGTCAGTTTGGAAGACGGTGAGTGAGAATGTAAAAAAGTTGTGAAATTTGACATAAAATTAAAGTTTAGTAACCCAATCGCAATTTCATTGAATGTTCTATGACCCATAACAAAATTTATGCAAATCAAATAGAAAACTATGTGAATATGACAAATTCAAGACTCCTAAAATTTCTCAGTGGTGATTATATTAAGGAGAAATGATTTAATGCGCATCGCTACTCTCTTATAGTAAGCACCGGTGATATTGCATATTAATTTATTTGTGGAAGCATTCATGGCTAGTCTCAATATTTGAATTAAAATTTGTTATCCATCAATGAATTAATATGTCATGTCATCATTACTTAGTATAAGACAAGCAACGTCATTCAATAGACCGTTGCTTTATATATGAATAAGAATCCATGCAAAAGAGAGGTCAAACTAAAAATTGAATTAGTAGAATTTATTTTATGAAAAATCAAACAAAAAATTGTGTAATATAAGTTGTTCTTTCTATAACAGCTAGGCCGTCACCATATAAAACTGGCATGTCTATATAAATCCCTATTTAATGCATGAACTTGACCCCTTCATAAGCATGAGCATGAGCATGTCTATATAAATCCCTACCTTATTAGCAACCCTTTATCCCATGAAGTTTCAAATTTTGATGAGCCAAATAGACAAATTCAAATGAATATTCTTGTCTAAAATAGTCCGGTCAATGATATGTCAAGGCGTCATACTATGTTTGGTGTAGTTAAAAATCAAATATTTGTTATATTTTATTAATATTTGATGAAATATATGATTAAAAAATTGATATAAGTTGTGGATCTTATAACATATGTAATTGATAATGAATTTGATAAAAAAATGAGTTCAGAAAATGAGAGCCAAATAGGGATTAAATTTGTCACATAGTCGATCGGCCTTGAAGTGCCATTATGTAATCCAATAAGAAAGAGCAAAGAATATTGGAAGTGCAATGATAGAGGGCCCTTATCCATTGTAGCATCTAGTATGATTCAAGTCTACTTGTTTTGGATAGACGTAATTGACTTGGGGCTCGTTGGAGTGGTTTTTGCTTTTTGTAGAAGAGCTTTACGAGGAAATTATCTTAAATACTTTCTTGCAAAACATATTTTTCAAATATTTTAAGTAATACATAGATTGATATGAACAAAATTCTCATCCCAATAGAACATATTAGAAAAAAAGTCACGAACTAAAATAATATTATTTATTCTTGCTTAGAGGACCCACTTGTAAACATTCTACACTCGTGTCAAAAAAATAAAAAATAAAATTAAATTTAAATGACGCTGCAAATTTAATGGAAATAGAATTATTTTACAGTCGTGGAAAAATATTAAGAAATATTTGTTATAATATTTCTGAAATGATTTTGCAAGTAGCCTTGGCAGCATTTAGTAGGAAGGACTAGATTTTCACATCAGGATAATACCTTGCCACTACCTGTACCATCCTTTCCCTCTTCAAAAGTTTGTGGATCATCATAGTCTCGGCAAGTTAATCCAGACCCTCAATTTAATGGTATAGATTCTGGGAGGTACTGTATTTTTTGGATATTCCCCTATGGCTCTGATAGAATGTGGATAAATTACTTTCCGATTTTCCATTTGCAGAAAAATTATTCTTAGTGTAGTCGTGCACACTTTCTTTGTATCATCTTTACTTTAAAGAAGCACATTTCAACAATCATAAAATTTCATTTCCACTCGTCTCTTTATGATGTCAAAAACTTTTCGTTTTAATAGCAGCAAGATTACCCCCGTCTCCTTCAATAGAGAGAGAGATGAAGTTTCTACTTTAGCAGACAAATCATTGTTGAGATCAATGATCTAAATCAACAAACAATAATTGCACTTTGTAAGCTTGTAATTTTTTTACTTCAGTTTACCTTATATGACTCCAAACTTGAGACTATTTTCAATGTTACACAAGAAATTAGTGGTTGGTTTAGATGAGGTGTTTCAACAAATTTTGTTGTTATGTTTAATTGGAAGTGTATGGAGCGAAATCGGGTTCTCATATACCGTATTTGTATTTTAGACACCGGATTCACACTTACCGTATTTGGTAATTGCTTACTGTATATGACAGTGCAACTCACCATATTTGACAGTGTAACTCACCATATATGGCAGCTTACTGTATTTGTAGGCGAAATTCACTGTATTTGCACAAAAAATTGCATAAAATGTTTTTATTCATACACTAACTAAAATAACATCAAATTTTTTCACTTACAAATAGAAATACCCTATATGTGAAATCAATTTTTCACACATGTAACGAATTAAAAAAAACAGTTTAGTTTATTTATCTATTTCTAACATAAATTTCAAGTACGTTGCAAATTAAATAAATAAATCTGCAAAATTGCAACTAAATAAATAGCAGATATGATTTCAACCTAAGGCCTGTGTAAACAAAATTTCCTTAAGACAAATTCATCCCCTCACCGTGGTGCTAGAGGTTTAGTTCGAACGCCTGTCTCCTATGATACAACAGTAACCAGCAGAATCCGAGCACCGCGATTCTATTTTGGCGAATTGGGCGAGTGTTCGAACAATATCACCTTACTGGAATGAGATGGAACAAAACAAAAAACAGGAAGGAAATTGCAGACAAAAATTTTCAGTGTGTGAACTGCCGAAAATTGAGTGAATTATAAAGACTGAATCTAACCATTAGTTTTCTGCATTAACCATTGCAGTTTTTGGAGTTACACTTCGATTTCGACCATTGGAGTTTTAGGAGTTTCAGACACTCAAAAGTCATTTGGAAAAACAAAAAAAAATTGCAAAACACGGACAATCCAAACTGGCCAGTTTTTGCTCCGTTCGGTCCTCTCAAGTTCAAGGTCCGAAGGCTATTTTTGTCTGTGATTTACACCCCTACGTGCACACGTGGAGAGAGCATCTATGCTACACATGATCACACCATTCCAATGCAAAGTGGACAAAGTTTTTCCACCAACATAAACCATTTCCAATGGTCCACTTTAGACTCCAATTTTTCATTCACCCGAACTTCATTTTTGGCAAATAAATACATGACTTCGATGTTCTCGCGGAGGAGAACACATATCAACTTTGATATTCCAAATTGGACCAACGAGCCTCACCAAAAATTGCGCCAAAAGTGAGCCAATTCACTCATTTTTCCAACAAATTTCTCCAAAAATAAAAGTTCTATTTGTTTATCTGAGAATCCCAGAATGTGATTTGGCTTTGACCTCTAGTTTATTAATTGATTTTGGCATCTCAGATGGACAATTCCAATATGTTGATTGGTTCTTTGTCTCTACTCAAGTTCTTGCACACCCATAAAATATTTCTTAAGATCATAACTTGAGAAGAATACTATATAGGTTTTAAAATAAAACTTGGTATAAAACAACTTATTCTTTAGGACAAATCGAATATAACCTTTTTGTAATATAACTTGTTCTTTCTGTAGTAGCCTTTTTCTGTAGGCCGGCAGGGGATAAAACTGGTTATGTGCTGCAAACTCTATAAAAATCTCTACCTGTTGCATGGGTTTTACTTTACTACCTAACTTTAATTTTAAACATGTCTAAGGCTAAAATGCTTGCAGTTTTCATGGGTTTTGTTCTTTTGTGCTACCTTAGCAACCCTTTAGCTGATGCTTCAAATGCTGATGAGCCAAATGCTTTGTCAACCTCCACCCTGAGTACCCAAGGGGCTGTTCACATCCCATTCGAAGAACCACTTGGTGGATTGCCGCATAGAAGATTGTTGGAATGTTGTGGATGTCAGGGTAGATCTTGTCAACTTTGCTGCAAGACAAAGAATTGAAACGTGGGATCTTAATATCGTTTTTCGCAATTGGTATTGTGTTTTCATCCTGTCAAATGTTGTGTTTGCTAAAATAATGTATCAAAGAACGTTGATAGTGTTGTGGGTCACCTACATGTCATTTGTAAAACTCATTTTCCTTTTTATGCATCAACCTATGTAATCTAAGTTTATATGTTATGTGTGCCATCTAAGGAATGCAAAAATATCGTCTCCTTATGATCATTGCATTTTTAGAAAATTTCAGGGTAAATATTCCTTTTTGAGAAATTATAACTACAAAATTGATGCTTACTTTGGGTATCTTCATAAATTTAAGTACGGTAAGTACAATCCACTTAGGATTTTAAGGAGGTGACAAATCTTTGTGGGACATAAAATCTTGTCATGAATAAAATTCTATTTCGAGCGAAAACCATTTTAAATGCTGATTTGTACAAAATGATATTTTAGGATAATTTCTATCAACAAAAGCAATATAAAGATTAAAAAAAAACTATAATCACAAGGTGGCATTTTTGAAGACTAGAAATTTAGAACCTGATTCGAAATTCAATTTTTCAGAGATGAATAGTTTTTACTAATGGTATATACAAGATGTAAGATGATCACTAAAGTATGTTACAAAATTCTTAAAATATATATGTGAATCTTCACAGGAAATTTCTTTTTCACATTTTCGTCTAAAAAATGTTTTTAAAATGAAAAAAAAAATAAAAATTGAAACAATTTTAATATCTTGCAAGCGACTCTCCAGTTGTGACTGTCTATCAATTAATTGATGATCGATCAAATAAGAAAAAATTAATTTAATTTATTAGTTATGTTTAAACTATGAAATAATATGACACACATACAAGCACAACATAATGCTCTAGCTAGTATACATGGACATACCATTGGTAGGAATAGCAATGGGGCGAGTTCGGGGCGGGGAAGGAGCAACTTTTTGCCCCGTTTAATTTTTAATTTTTATTTTCAAAGTTTCAAGTTATGTTATTATTAGGGAATAAAATACAAATTTAAAATGAGTTTTTAACGGATGAATTGTCTAGAAGTAAAACTATTTTTAATCTTTTATTCCTTTCATACGGTGAGTTCGGGGTGAGGCGGGACACCAACCCGTTCAGGGTGGATTTTTTTGCCCCATTCGGGGTGGAACTCCGCCCCGGCCATCACTAACCGTTGGTATCTAGCAACAACAGTAGGAGTTGGTTATTAACTATGACATTAGCAAAAGTCATAAATAATCAATAGAATAGACGCATCTTCTATTTTGATATCCTATTAAGTTAGTAAATAGAAATTTTTAGGGTAAAATAAACCATTGGTCTTCAACTTATTTGTCAAATAGCAAATTTGTTGTGAACCTTTAAAAAGAAGGAAGTCCCAACTTTTAACTTACAATTTCACAATAAATCAAATTCACATCTTCTTGACCAAATGAAAACATATTCCAATTCAAATTTTTAAGAGTTACAAATAAAATCTAACTTTATAGAGTTGATGATCCAATTGTTGGTGATGACTTATAAAAGGGCTATGTAAGGGTTGGTTTTTGATATATTTGTTTGACTAGTTTTAACCAGCAAGAGCGTGATCAAAACACAATTTATATGAATGAAAATTTGAACAGAGTTTCAGTATAAAGATTACGCAAAACAAAGATTAAGAAAGAGTAGAAATAGAGAATAATCCAAGGCGAGACATTATCTCTTTTCTTAAGACAAATTGCCCCGCTACGGTGCTTACGGTGAATGACACTTGTCTCCCAATATACAATGGATTCACAACTTGCGGTAGTAGCACTTCAAACCATAAGAAACCGACGAACTTTTGACAGAATTTTCCCTCTACAAAGAAAATGTATTAAATGGTATGGAATTAGAAAGGAGAGATGCAAGAGGAGAATGAATACTCAATGCAATTGATGTATCCAAAACCATGTCCATAGGGTTCTATTTATAGATGTAGAAAGGGTGCAAATGAAGTAGTGTGGGCCAAAATATGCATCGTTTCAAAAAAGTTGCAACACTTGGCCAAAACTTGCACCATTCGAAAAGTTGCAACACTTCATTTCTTCCAACTTTGGTCCGCAATTTCTCATTCATTCGGAATTGGTTTCGAGATTCCAAATATACCACGACGATCTACTCGACGAGTAGAGTAAATTGTTCTATTTACTTTTGTAATTTGACCATCGGATCAAGTTCGAATATTTGGTCGAAGTTGACACACAGTCACACCTTTTCATTTTCCACTTTTACACACTTTTTCATTTTCCAATTTTTGGTTAATAATTTGAACCAATTCCTACAATCTCCCACATGAAATGAAATTTGGGTACACATATGTAAATACGATGATATAGTGCAATGTAGAGAGGGTGCGAAAAAATACTACATCAAGGATGGTGGCTTCTGGCTTTGAACCTCCCTTAGTGAAATACTATCGGACTTACTAAGCTAATTGGTGAACCATAGGTCTTGAACCACTCAGCCTTTGGTGTAAGTCAAGACAATAGTACTCACACAGATATCTTCCCTATTCTGTACTTAGTTCTCATAACTTGGTTCATTTTGGCCCTGAACCCTTCTTGGTTTCATAAGCGTTTAGAGAATTCAAACCTTAAACAATTCTCATCGAAGCGGCCCCACTTCACACTTACATAGGTGACCTCCTATTAAGAGTATTTTGCCCTACTCCACTTGACTTAATCAAGATATAGAGTCATTAAAAGATAATCTTAGCCTCTATTCACTCTGCAGAAAGCACTTTAGTATCATAGGAATGAGTTAGGAATTCTAATTTTTTAAGTACTTCATGGAAATTTCACAACTTAGTTGTCCCTTTGAAGCAAGATCTTGGGATCTCCAGTCAACAAGGTAGGGTTACCATTGCAAAAACTCTTATGTAGTAGGCTTTAATCCCATTCCTCTTGATAGGCAACGCACTTGATCTCTAGGCGAACTTTTCGTAAGTGGATCCACAATATTCTCCTTTGATTTCACATAATCTATGGAGATAACGCCATTTGAGATCAGTTGTTTAATGGTGTTGTGTCTACGAAGAATATGTCTAGACTTACCATTATACATGCTGCTTCGAGTCATTCTAATTGCTGATTGACTATCACAATGTATTCTTATCGCAGGTACTGGCTTGGGCCAACATGGAACATCTTCTAAGAAATTTAGAAGCCATTCTGCTTATTCTCCAGCTTTGTCCAAAGTAATAAACTCAAATTTCATCGTTGATCGAGCTATGCACGTTTGCTTTGTTGATTTCCATGATACAACAGCTCCACCAATGGTGAATACGTAACCACTAGTGGACTTGGAATCCTTCATATCGGATATCCAATTCGCATCACAATATCCTTCTAGCACCGCAGGATATTTTGTGAAGTGTAATCCATAGGTTAAGGTATACTTCAAGTACATTAGAACCCTCGTCAAAGCCTTCTAATGATCACAGTTTGGATTACTTGTAATCTACTAAGTTTATTCACCGCAAAAGCAATATACGGTCGAGTGCAGTTTGTAATATACATAAGATTGCCAATTATTTGTGAATACCTTAGTTGTGATATGCTTTCTACCATATTCTTGACTAAGTGCATACTTGGATCAAGAAGAGTTCTCGCAGGACTTTCCTCAAATACGTCAAACTTCTTAAGTACTTTTTCTATGTAGTGAGATTGTGAAAGTAAAATTTTATCCTACGTTCTAGAGACTTTAATCCCTAGGATTACATCTGCCACACCCATATATTTCATATCGAAATGCTTTGTTAGCATCTTTTTAGTGTTAAGCAACATTTCGTGACTATTGCTCATTATTAACATGTCGTCCACATATAGACATACAATTACATAGGCATTCGATGTATGTTTAATATATACACGTTTGTCACATTCATTGATCTTGAATCTATTTGACAACATTGTTTTGTCAAACTTTTAGTGCCATTGTTTAGGAGTCTGTTTTAATCCATACAAGGATTTAACAAGTTTACACATTTTGTGTTTTTAGTTAGGAGAAACGAACCCTTCATGTTGCTCCATGTAAATCTTCTCTTCTAACTCACCATTTAGAAATACTATTTTTACATCCATTTGATGAATCTCGAGATTGTGTTGCCACAATTGCAATTAACAATCTTATCGACGTGATTCTAGTCACAGGTGAGTAGATATCAAATAAATCAAGTCCTTCTTTTTGCCTATATCTTTTAGCAACCAATCTAACCTTATATTTATCAATGGATCCGTCAGTTTTCAATTTCTTTTTGAATATCCATTTGCATTCTAAAGGCTTGTTACCGGAAGGTAAATCAACCAACTCCCATGTATGATTTTGTATTATAGAATCTATCTCATTATTGATAGCTTCTTTCCAATGCGATGCTTCCGATGTAGACATTGCTTCATCAAAAGTCTTTGGATCATCCTCTACCATATAGGTTAGAAAATCTGGGCTAAATGTCTTGGAAGTCCTAGCCCTTTTACTACGCCTTGGTTCTTCCTCATGTGAAGTTCCATTGGTAGTTTCATATGTTCTCTTGTTAGAATTCGTATTTTTCTTATCTTTACAAGGAAAAATATTTTCAAAGAATGTCGCATTCCTTGATTTAATTATGGTCTCTTCGTGTACCTCTTGTATTTCAAATTTGTGTACAAGAAATCGATATGCACTACTATTATTGGCGTATCCAATAAATATGCAATCTATCGTTTTAGGACCGATTTTCACTTTTTTAGGCTTAGGTGCCTCAACCTTAGCCAAATACCCCCACACTTTCAAGTATTGGTAGGATGGAGGATGGCCTTTCCATAGTTCATATGGTTTCTTCCATTTTCTTAAGAGGTATTTTATTAAGAAGCGTATCTGCCATTAAAATAGCCTCCCCCCACATGTTCTGTGGTAAACTCGAATTTATTAACATGGCATTCATCATTTCTTTAAGTGCTCGATTTTTGCGTTCTACAACATCATTTGATTGAGGAAAGTAAGGTGCCGTTATTTGATGCACAATTTCATGTTCAGAACAAAAGTCTTCAAACGGTGCCTTATATTCACCTCCTCTATAGTAACGAACATTTTTTATTCGTTTTTCAAGTTGTGTTTCAACTTCAGCCTTATAAGTTTTGAATGCATCTAAGGCTTCATCTTTACTTCTCAAAAGAAAGACATAGCAAAACTTTATACAATTATCAATAAATGTCACAAATTATTTCTTATCACATTGAGTTTGTACAAATTTTAGATCGCATATATCGCTATGGATCAATTCAAGAGGCGTTGTGTTTCTTTGTATTGAATGGAACGGTGTTTTAGCCAAATTTGCTTCAACACATATTTCACATTTATGATTATGATTGATTTTATGCGTCGGAATTAAACTTTGATTCATTAGTTTGGGCAATAATTTGTAATTCACATGTCCTAATCGATTATGCCACAAACATGAAGGCTCAAGCAAGTAAACGGAATTTATAGTTTTATTCATAACGACTTGCTTCGGTACAATTGTAAGAACGTTCAACTTGAACATTCCATCACACATGTATCATTTCCCTACATACATCTCATTCTTAGACAACACAAATTTATCGGACACAAATACAAGTTTAAAATCATTCTTGCTAAGTAGAGACCCGGACACTAAATTCTTTCTTATATCCGGCACATGTAGGACATTGTTGCGGACGAGTTTTTTCCTGGATGTCATCTTCAAAGTGACCTTGCTTTGTCCTTCAACCTTTGAAACTTGCAAAATTTTCCATGTATAGTTGTTCCCTATTCAACTATATGGGCTATGGTGTCCGAATGCAACATGATTGGAAATTTGTCTTAAGATTGTTGGTGATGACTTATAAAAAGGGCTATGTAAGGGTTGGTTTTTGATATATTTGTTTGACCAGTTTTAACCGCAAGAGCATGATCAAAACACAATTTATATGAATCGAAATTTGGACAGAGTTTCAATATAAAGATTACACAAAACAAGGATTAAGAAGGAGTAGAAATAGAGAATAATCCAAGGTGAGATGTTATCTCTTTCCTTAAGACAAATTGCCCCGCTGCGGTGCTCATAGTGAATGATGCTTGTCTCTCAAGATACAATGGATTCACAACTTGTGGTAGTAGCAATTTAAACCACAAGAAATCGATGAACTTTTGACAAAATTTTCCCTCTACAAAGAAAATGTATTAAATGCTATGGAATTAGAAAGGAGAGAATTGGAAGAGGAGAATGAATGCTCAATGCAATTAGTGTACCCAAAACTATGTTATAGGATTCTATTTATAGATGTAGAAAGGGTGCAAATGAAGTAGTGTGGGCCAAAACATGCATCCTTTTAAAAAAGTTGCAGCACTTGGCCAAAACCTGCACTTTTCGAAAAGTTGCAACACTTCATTTCTTCCAACTTTGGTCCGCAATTTCTCATTCATCCGAAATTGGTTTCAAGATTTCAAATATACCATGACAATCTACTCGACGTGTAGAATAAATTGGTCTATTTACTTTTGTAATTTGACCATCGGATCAGGTCCGAATATTTAGTCGAAGTTGACACGTAGTCACACCTTTTCATTTCCCCCTTTTACACACCTTTTCATTTTCCAATCTTTGGTTAATAATTTGAACCAATTCCTACACCAATTACAAGAGACATGTTATCAACACAACATTTTCCTAGTTGGATCAACATGGGGTATTTGAGTATTGACAATTTTGTTATTGTTTGTTATCAAAATTAAATTCTATCACGCCTCTACTTGAGGGACAGGTCACGTATTAGTCAGTTAAGTAATTGGATATGTAAAGTCATCACTCTACTTTGGTATCACCTTTTTAACACGTGTCCACCAAGGCAACGAGGTCATGCCTTAGATGTTTTTGTCCAAATTGCTATTATCAAAGGAGAGGTATTACAACTTTGTTGAAGTACATTAATGCGGCAATTGGCAATTGGCATCTTCCATGAAGGGCCTCGGCCATAGGCATTACCTTGTTTTAGGTCAATGTACATTAGATTGGCTGATTGATGTGACAGTTTAGCATTTGTACATCTTATAGAACTTTTTAGAAAAAAATCCAGGCTATACAAGCTAGAATTGCTACAAGGCTATGACAACTATGGATTGACACAAGTAATAAGATTTGGCTTGACAGATGAGATACTAGGATGAAGTTATGTGTTAACCATCCAAGGAATATCTTGATAGCTAGACCACGTCGAATGTGAAAAAGAGCCAGGATCTGTTAATGCCTAGATCAAATTTATATCATTTGATAAATCACAAGCTACCATCATTTAATTATAGTCAAAAAGTGAAATATTTACACAAGGTCATAAAATATCATCTTAAGATCATGATATAAACATCAGCTGATAACTATGCTATAATCTCATCATATTAAACATGCTGAAAAATTCACCAAAAATGCACCCTCTGATTGAAATATGTAATCCGCTTCTCGGCCTAAGAACTTTCGCCACGGGCCTTTGCCCCCCCCACCCGGTGAACAAAAGTTGGTCTCAAAGATATCTCATAATCAATTCTAGAACACGACCAAGGCCCCTCAATAAACTATATGTACATGGTCGATACACCTTCATCCCCGGTCCAAGATCCATCAGTGTAGTATAAAACACGGCCAAGGCCCATCGTGAACTAGAAGAAATATATAATCATGGGTACTTCTCTGGTCGATCTCAAAATCATATCTCATATTCCAATTCATAATGTATTGTATACAATCTTTGAAATCCCCCACATGTATCATAATAAAAAATATTTCCATAATGACCATATAATTCGATCACATATTTGCATATAATTGTACATACTTTGACAATATACTTAATTTATAAATACTTAAAAAATATTTATATTTTTCTACCTACAAAACTATATACGCCAAAATCAACTCGATTGGTAAGCTGTCCCGACATCCTTATCGCCGCCTGAAATATAATATAATTTTTAAATCAATATTTAACTATTTTAAGTAATTTCAACAATTAAATAGGCGATACTCAAACTTAATCATTTCGCATTTAAGCGATTTCTAAAGTCTCTTCAATCATTAAAACTAGTTTTTCTTTCATTTTACTTAATTTCATAGTTTATTATACTTAATTCATTCAATAAAATTAAATTTAATCTAACAATTTAACAACTCTAAAATTAAACATAACTCAACAATAAGTAACTTTTTACTTACCTTTCAAAATTGAGGAATTCAAGTTTAATAGTATAAAGCACTTAATTTCTAACACGTTAGCAAAAAATTTCTATTTTTTTTTCTTTTTCTTCTTCCCCTTTTTTTCTTTTCACACTTCTCTTTTTCTTGTTCTCTTTCTTTCTCCCTGTTTCTATTTCTCTCTGTGTATGTTTGTATATGTTCTAAAATGGTTTTGGATTTGTATGAATTTAGTTAATATATATTACTCCACTGCCTACCAATTTTGTTTTATCGCTTTTTTTTTTTTTGACAAAGTTGACTTTTCTTTCCCATTAATTTAAGATATTACAAAACTCACCATCTTAAAAGAATTTTGTTCTCGAAATTCAATTGACTAAGTGCGAAATCTTGGGATACTGAGAACGCATCTGTTCTTCACTTTCCCATGTCGCTTCTTCCATAGCATGATTCCACCATAAGATTTTAACCAAAGGAATCGTTTTACTACGCAAGACCTATTCCTTTCTATCCAATATCTGAACTGGTTCCTCTTCATAAGTAAGATTTTCTTTCAGCTCTATTGGTTGTGATTCCAAAATATGAAATGGATCTGAAATATACTTACGAAGCATCGAAACATGGAATACATTATGAATTCTGGAGAATTCTATTAGCAAAGCCAATCAACACGCAACTGGACCGATGCGTTTAACAATTTTATATGGGCCAATATACCTCGAAATTAATTTACCTCGTTTACCAAATCTGATAACACCTTTCCATGGCGAAAATTGCAGGAAAACTCTATCCCCAACATCAAATTCAAGGTTTCTTTTGCGTCTATCTGCATAGTTCTTCTGTCCATCTTGGGCTGTCTTTAACTTTTCTTTAATTATCTTTACTTTCTCAACAGTAATATGGACATATTCAGGACCCAATAACTTTCTTTCGCCAACTTCATCCCAACTTATTGAAATTCTGCATTTCCTACCATATAATGCTTCAAAAGGAGCAATTTCTATACTCGAATGATAACTGTTATTATAAGCAAACTCCATCAAAGGAATATGAGTATCCCAATTCTCTTTAAACTGTAATACACAAACTCGTAACATGTCTTCCAAAGTCTGAATAGTTATTTCTGGCTGACCATCTGTCTATGGATGAAAAACTGTACTGAAATGAAGTTTAGTACCCATAACTTTCTGCAAACGAGGCCAAAATTTAGAAGTGAAACGAGAATCTTTATCTGAAACGATAGTTACTAGTGCCCCATACAAACTGATTATCTTATCAACATATATTTTTGCCAATTCATCTAACGAGTGAGAGACTTTAATAAGCAAAAATCTAGCAGTTTTCGTCAATCTGTCTACAACGATCCATATGCCATCATGTCCACTCTGAGTCCGCGGAAGTCCAAATAGAAAATCCATAGTAATGTATTCCAATTTCCACTCAGGAATAGGCAACGTTTGTAACAATCATGCTATTTTCTGACGATCTGGTGTCCCTTGCCGACAAATGAGACATCTGGATACAAACTCAGCTATCTCTCCCTTCATTCCATGCCAACAATAGTGTTCTTTGAGTACACTATACATTTTTGTCCTGCCTAGATGCATCACGTAAGCTGAACTATGTGCCTCTTCAAGAATTTCTCCCTTCAATTTCGAATCATTTGGAACACATAATTTGTTTCCAATAACTAAAGCTCCGTTATCTCGAACGGTATAATCTGTATGCTTACCTTTACTAACTTTTTCTTTCAATTTGCTCAACACTGGATCTTGAGTTTGAGTTTCTCTAACTGTGTCAATCAAAATAGGCCTTACTTGGAAGTTGGCAAACAATGCTCCTACATTGATAACTGATAATTGGGCATGAAAAGCTCTAAACTTACCAAGCAAAGATGAACATACTGCATTAGTCTGTGTCATAGGACTCGATATTTTTCAACTGAGAGCATTAGCAACTACATTAGCCTTCCCTGGATGATAATCAATCTTGCAGTCGTAATCTTTTATCAGCTCTAATCATTTTCTTTGCCTCAAATTCAACTCTTTCTGGTCAAAAATATACTTTGAGCTTTTATTATCTATATATATCTGACATCTCTCGCCATACAAGTAATGTCTCCAAATCTTCAAGGCTAGGACAACTGCAGCTGGCTCTAAGTCATGTGTAGGATAACTCAGTTCACGTTTCTTCAGCTGCTTGGAAGCATACGTTATAACCTTCCCATTCTGCATCAAGACACAACCAAGACCCTAACATGAAGCATCACTATATATCACAAACTCTTCACCGGGTGATGGAAAGGTAAGAATCGGAGTTGACACTAATCGATTCTTCAATTCGAGGAAACTTCTTTCGCAATCTTCATTCCAAAAAAATTTAGCATTCTTTCTAGTCAAACTAGTCAAAGACAAAGCAATTTTAGAAAATCCCTCTACAAAACGACGGTAATAACCTGCTAAGCCACGAAAACTTTGAATTTCTGTCACATTAGTAGGATTTTCCCATTTTACCACTACCTCAGTTTTCTGCGGGTTAACATAAATTCCTTCTATTGATACGACATGTCCCAAAAAAAAACTCTATCAAGCCAGAATTCACATTTACTGAATTTAGCATATAAGTGCTCATCATGTAGAGTCTACAAGATAATTTTGAAATGCTCTATGTGCTCATCGTGATTATGAGAGTATACTAAAATATCATCGATGAATGCAATCACAAATCTATCTAAATATGGGTGAAACACTCTATTCATCATATCCACAAATGTTGCTGGTGCGTTGGTCAACCCAAATGGCATCACAAGAAATTCAAAATGACCATATCTTGTCCTGAAAGCAGTTTTTGGCACATCACTGTCCCTGATTTTAAGTTGATGATATCTAGAACGTAAATTAATCTTTGAAAATACTGTAGCACCGCGAAGCTGATCAAACAAATCATCAATATGTGGCAAAGGATATTTATTGCGATTTGTTATTTTGTTCAATTGTCTCTAATCTATGAACAGTAGCATGATGTCATCTTTTTTCTTCACAAACAAAACTGGTGCTCCCCAATGAGATACACTAGGTCTGATGAAACCCTTGTCTACCAAATCTTGCAACTGAACCTTTAGTTGTTTCAATTCTGCTGGTGCCATTCTATAGGGTGCCCGTGAAATAGCTGCAGTTCATGAAATCAGATCTATAGTGAATTCTACATCCCTGTCCGACGTTTAGCCTAGTAATTCTTCTGGAAATACATTTGGAAAGTCCTTGACCACTGGGATGTCTTCAAGTTTTAGTTTGCTAACATCTATATCAATCACATGAGTCAAATATACATAGCAGCCGTTGTTGAGTAATCTTCTAGTATCAATAGCAGATACCAAACAAGACGATAAAATTTTGCGATGTCCATTGAATATAATTTCAGGCTGTCCTGACTGTCTAAACACAACATCCTTTCGAAAGCAATCAACTGAAGCTCGATTTGATGCCAGAAAGTTCATACTCAAGATAACATTGAAATCATGTATCTCAAGAGGTATTAAATTTGTCTTTAGCTCGTTCTCCTTTACCTTAATCCCACAATCTCGATATATATTGTTTGCTAATAGTGATTTTTCCACTGGTATATTCACTACCAAACAACTGCCTAAAATTTCTGGCTTTTGATTCACATATAAAGCAAATGCAAATGATATAAAAGAATGTGTAGATCCAAGATCAATCAAAATACGAGCATTTCTATCAAAAATAGACAACATACCCATGATAACATCTGGTGACTCCTCTGCCGCCTGCTGAGTCATAGCAAAAACTTTGCCCTGGGTCTTCAGCCGTCCTGCCTGACCTTTTGATTTTGTACTACTACCGCTTGTAATATTAGAGTGGGCTACACTATTTGCACTTGTTCTATTAACTGAATCATCTCTCTGATCTATCTAGTACTACCAACACTCTGCCGAGCAAACGTCTTCTGTATTATGCTACTCTTCTGTGATAGAATTGGACAATTTCTTCTAATATGTCTGCCTTGACCACAACGATAACAGACTCCGCTCCCTTTAAACTTTAGACATGTGCCGAGATGAGGTCTTCCACATAACTGACAATAGGGAAGTCTAGTGCCAGTAAAACTCTCGCCCTGTCTTGAAGTAAATAATCTCTAAGAAGAACCCTGAGTATAAGTACAGCTGGATGGCTATTGTACAATATTGTGACTGAATCTAGGCCCCTAACTTCCCCGTGATCGAGATTTGAATTGACCCGAATTGGACACACCAGTTCGAAATCCTCTACCGTCTTTCTAAGGCAATCTATAGTTAGAAGCACTCACCATTGTCTGACTACCGCTTGCCCTGAACATTGTTTGTTCTCTAACACTTGGCCTATCAGAAATGCTCTTTTCTACTCTCAAAACTGATTCCACTAATTTACGAAATTCATTCCAGCCTGCACCTGTTACTACTGACCGAATGTTTTCCCTTAACCCATTTTCAAATCGTCTGCATTTATCAATTTTGTTGCTTAGTAGAACTTGGGCATACTTTGAAAGTTCAATAAATTTCACTTGATATTCTACAACTGTCATCTGCCCTTGTACTAGCATAAAAAATTCCTCCTGCTTTGCATCTTTATAGGACTGAGGGTAATAGGCATCATAAAAGATACATCTGAATTCTGTCCAAGTGATAATGGAAGGGTCTCGATATGTGCTCTATACTAACTGCCACCAATTATATGCACCCTCCTCTAATAAGAAAGTGGTAGGGGTGGCAAATGGGCTAACCGACTCGTCAGTTCGATCGTGAAAACGGAGCTCGTGGGAGGTTCGGGCTCGTAAAAACACGAGCCTGAGCGCGAGTCGAGCAGGCCGATTTAGTGGGCGAGCTGAGATAAACGAGCCACTAGCCCAGCTCGTGGCTCATTGAAAACGAGCAGACGAGCCCAGCTCGTGGGCTCGTTTAAAAAGTGACCGTTACGGTCACTAACTTTTTTTTTTTTTAATTTGTGACTGTTAAAGGTCGCTGAAAAAATTCAGTGACCATTTCGGTCCTTTAATCTTTTTTCTTCCCTCTTCTTCTTCTATAAATAGTGGTATTTAGCCACAAAATTTTCTACAATTCACTCACAATTCTCAATTATCTTTCCCTCAACTCTCTTGTATTGTGTTGATAGTTGTGCAATTTTTATTTATCTCACTTCTCAGTTCTCATTATATTTATTGAAATTTCATCCAATTTTCATTTCTCACTACATTTATACAATTATTCTTTTACTAGTTATTACTTATTACAATTAAACAAATGGATTCACGCATCGAAAACTTGTTCAGTGTGGGAGGAAACGAATCGCCTATGACACCGCAAAATCAATTTCAAAATTAATTTGAAGGTCTAAATGACGTATCCCTACCTGAAGATATTTCAGATTTGGATCTTCATCATCATGTAAGTGGCAATCCAAATTAATTTGGATGATGTTGACGTTCCTGAAACGGAATACGATCAGGAAGAAGAGGCTGAATTAAACATTCCTGATGCGAGGGGAAAAACAAGCAAAATGTTGGGATCACTTTAAGTTAATTTCAACGGGAAAAACCGTCAACGGAGTCTCAGAATCCAAAGCAGTATCTAAATACTGCCAACAAAGATTGGCATGACAAAGAGAAATTGGTACCACCCATCTCAATCGTCATTACAAAGTATGTGCGGCCAAACACAGACTTATTCCAGGTTGTCAAACACAATTGTAATTTGGCAATCCAGATGCCGGTGGTTTTGTTGCACCCCTATCCACATAAGTGTATTCGGAGGAGAGAGCTCGAACCGGAATGATGAAGCTTGTTGCTGGTGCTGAGTTACCTTTGGCATTAATTGACAACCAACACTACGTCTCGTATGTGAAAGAATATCTGCAGCCAAGGTACGTTGGGGGTAAGTCGAAACACTCTTCGTTCCGATACAATACAATATTTTACTAAAACAAAACAACAATTAATTATGGATTTGCAAAAATATAGGGGTGTCATATCTTTAACTTCGGATATATGGGAAATGATTAATAAAAGAGAATATATAGCTGCAATTGCACATTATATAGACCCACTTTGGTGTATGTATAAAAAAATTATTGCTTTTAGAATTATTGAGTTTCTTCACAACGCTAATAATATATTTAATGCTATTATTAGTATTGTTAGAGAATATCATTGTGAAGGTAAAATTCGTTAATTTACTTTCGATAATGCTAATGTTAATAAAGTAATTGCTGATAAATTGCATAGGGTACTGCAACTTGATTTTAGTGGGTATTTGTTTCTTATTAGTTGTGTATGTTATATTTTGAATTTAATTGTCCAAAATGGTTTAAGACATATAAAGGATGAACTTCAAAATATTAGGAACGCACTAATATATATCACAATCTCCCCAAGTAGAAAACAAGCATTTGAGGATTATTCTGCTGAAATAGAAGTGCAAAATGCTAAAATATTTGTTAGCGATGTAGGTCATAGGTTGAACTCTACTTACTAGTTATTAAAGTCATGTGAAGGTTTTGAACATTTAATAACTGACTTTTATAACAATAGACATGTTAGAAGTGATGACGAGGGTATGTTGACTGAACGTGATAGACAAATAGCTTTGAAAGTTAAAAGATTTTTGACATATTTTTATGAAACCACTAAAATTTTATTGGACGTTTACTATCCCACCGGCTGTATGGTGCTTGAACATCTTTATATAATTGTAAGAACATTTCATAAATACAAAAATGACCATAATTTTAGTGAAATTATAATTTCTATGGAATTAAAATTTAGAAAATATTGGAAAATTTTGCCTATGTTATTTCCTTTTGCATGCGTGATGGACCCCGATATAATTTATCGGGAACTAAATATATAATTGATCAAATTTCAAATGCCTTAACATTTGATACATCTATCACATATAGAAATTTAGAGCAAACGTTATGTGAAATGTATGAATTATATGCGAACCGAATGGGTATCAATATTAGTTGGGTACCATCTGCACCTACTCCTTCCGCTGAAATTGAAGAAGAAGATGCTGAAATATTTAATTTATTTCAAGGCATTAATTCGTATAGATATGATTCATCTGCAATGTGTTCATCTACTACCACTGCCATGTCGTCACCATCTGTATCTCATTCTCATCAAACATCTACGGGCTCAAGCCATAATGCATTGTCTGCTGAATTAATTGATTATTTTAACCAGAATATGCCAATAGATAAAACAATTAAAAAAAGTTCAAACGAAGTAATTAAATTCTAACTAAGGTATGAACGACGTTGGCCAGTTATATCTGCGATTGCAAAAGATCTGCCGACGCCTCCGGTTAGCACTGTTGTTTCGGAGTCTACTTTTAGTGCAGGTAAAAGAGTTTTGAGCGAGATCAGGAGCTGACTGAAAGAAGATATTTTAGAAGCGTTAATGTGCGTTAAGGATTGACAAGACGCTCATTTTCGACTACAAGATAAATATGTTGAAATTGCATGTCGTCAAGTAAGTAATATTTGATTTAATTATATTGATGAAACTTTTCTTTTCTTATCGATATTTTTAATTTTCTTTAAAAAATTGTTCATGCTACGAAAAATTGTTCGTGTACAATTTTTAACTCCGCTTACTAAAAATTTAAGTAGCATGTCCCAAGCCCGGATAAAGGAAAATGATTTATATTTTATCTATTTTAAAAAGAAAAATAAAAATAAAATAAAGATTTCATTTTTATTTTTTCTATCTCTTTTAGTTAAAGAAAAAAGAAAAAAATTCTTTCCACCAATTTGGTTAAATTTTTGTTAGTACTTGGTACTATTACTACTGCATGTCTACATTTTAAATTCTTTTCTTGGAAAAGAAGTGTCTTATTCTCACAAATTAATTTTATACCCTTATTGTTCTAGAGATTTAGTTTCCAAAACCAATCCCTAATTTAAGATTTTCACCTAATTTTCACCTCATTGGTCTGGGCAATCCACACAATAAAATTTCATGCACGGAGCCCCCGCTTATCTCAATGTTCCCTATAATAGCTCAACCAATTCCAAACTGTCTTAAGGTGGTTTACGTGTTAATTCAATAGAGGGTTATTATTCTTTTCCTACTTTATGCTCAAAATCCAGTTATTCACCTAACATGTCAAGCATGAATAACGTGCATAGATAATGTCAAGTATTGCATCACAAGTATTGGTTAATCTATTCAGCACTATATCCAAAGTTTATGAATTATACCAGTTCAATAGTCACATTATAGCCGGCAAGGCTATCAAGCCCACACAAACATGTAAAAATGGAAATATAGTAGACTGAATAAAATGTAAAGAATTTTTTTAACACTCATCAGGCACATAATATGCAGTCATGAAATAGATATATTGATGAATATAGGCAAAATGATGAAAAGATGTTCGTGTCCAGGATTATGTCACCCACCCTCAAACTTAGATAATACATTGTCCTCAATGTGAAGATGAAATAAAAGTGTAAACAGATATAATTGAAGGACAATAATAAACTAAAAGCGCAAGATGGGGTACGAGTACTTTCCTGATTTATATGGAGGTGGTGAATGAAAACTAGGACTCGCAGTGTTTCTCCTTTCCCTGTGACATTCTTTTCAGTGACATCCTATAAAAGTGCAAAGTATGCGTATTAGTTCGCATGGTTTAAACAGATGCAACTGAGGCAAGAAATAACCTACGTAGTGCACAAATCCCCCAAATTTGCTTCAATGTGCATGTGTACATTATTGGTGTACAATATGCATAATTTATTTCTCAACATAAGGTTTACATCACAAAAATGTGAATCACCAAAGAAACTTCATTCAAAACATGCACTTTGTTCAATTTAACACATGACTGACTAAAATAGGACTTCAACCTCATGACTCGTGCTCAGTGCATTGGGACTCGTGTAGACCATGCTTAGACTCCATGTGATAGGGATGTATGATCGATGACCTAAAACTATTGATAATGCTTAAAAAAATGAAAAGTTCCTAAACTATTGCAAAACGAAGTAAATGAAAGGATAGAACGTTGGGTTGCCTCCCAACCAGCGCTATTTTATAGTCGATAGCCTGACTTTTGGCATAGGTGGGTTATGGCACTTTAAATATGGCTTGGGAGGGCCTGCATAGTTTGTTCAATATGGTCTTGTTCCGCATTGCAGTTATCCTCGACACTTCAAACCTGTCCTTTTTCACGTGGTGTGACTCTCCCTCATCATCCGTTTGAGACTCCACGGTGTATACCTCGATCTCCTTTGAGTCAGTGAGAATGGATTGAGGGTGCATCATATCAGCCTTCTGTATGTCTGGCGGTTTCTTCAATTCGTAATTGTAGGGGATTCCTATGTCAATCACATCAATCTGGAAACAGTTGTCTGGCTCGATGAGATATTTCATTACTTTGAAAACATTAAAAGTGGCATGCTCCTCACCCAGTCTCAGAGTCAATTGTCCTTGTTGCACATCTATGAGAGCTCTTGCAGTTGCCAAAAATGGTCGTCCCAATATGATAGGCACGTCCTTGTCTTCTTCCATGTCCAGAATTAAGAAGTCCCCTAGGAATATAAGTTTATCCACTTTGACCAACACATCTTCGATAATCCCTCGTGGATGTGTAAGTGATCGATCAGCCAGTTGTAGAGTTACTGTAGTTGCTTTAGGCTCTCCCAATCCTAGTTTCCTAAAAATAGAGAGTGGCATCAAGTTAACACTCGCACCAAGATCACATAATGCTTTATTAAAATAAAAATCACCAATTGTGCAAGGAACAGTAAAACTCCCTGGATCTTTCAATTTTGGTGGAAGCTTTTTCTGAATTCTTGCGCTGTACTCTTCTGTTAGCATTACTGTTTCACGATCCTCTAGCTTGCGTTTATTTGATAATATGTCCTTCAGAAACTTTGCATAGCTGGGCATCTGGAATAGCGCATCGACCAACGGGATGTTGATGTGGAGCTTCTTGAGACTTCCAGAAATTTCTTGTATTGTTGCTCCATTTTGTGGGTTTTCAACCTCTGTGGAAATGGAATTGGAGGTTCATATGGATTGACTGTAACTGTTTCTTTATTCCCTACTTTTTCCGAGCTTTCCTTTGCGGTAGATGTGTTTGGTTGTTCATCCTGCTCCACAGTTTCTTCTTCTACAGAAGGTGTATTCTCTTTATTCTTGACTGGCCTTTTGACATGCATATCAGGTAGCTGCACTCCACTTCGAGTTGTGATGGCTTTGGCATGCTCTTTTAGGTTGATTTCTGTGTTACTTAGCAAATTTCCCTGTGCTCTTCCAGTCAAAGCGATGGCCATCTATCCCATTTAAGTTTCCAAGTTTTTGATGGCAGCATTCTGGCTTTGCAGAGTGATTTTGGTTTTCTCCATGTACTGATTGGTCCTCTCCATGAATATCCTGAACATGTCTTCCAATTGAGGATTTTTCTCTTGCTGTTGAAACTGACCCTGCGGCCTATTCTGATTTTGATTGCTCCAAGAGAAATTGGGATGCTTTTTCCAACTATTATTGTGTGTTTCCCCATATTGATTATTCTGTTGGCGTTGCCCCCATTGTGCAAAATCTGTCTGCTCAACTCCTTGCATTAAAATTGGACACTCTGATGTTTTATGCTCAGCTCCACATTCTTCACAGCTAAACTTATTATTTTGTACTGTTTGTGATATGCTTTCTATCTTGTGAAACAACGAGTCAATCTTCGCAGATATGGCTGAATAAGTATCGGCCTCATAAACACCCGGAGGTTTCTTCTGAGTTACCCGCTCAGATGCCCACATCGCTGAAGTAGTTGCCATTCTTTCAAATAATTCTAGTGCTCCATCGATTGTTCGTGTAGAAATTGAGCCATTTGATGATGAGTCCACCATGCTTTTGAAGTACGGGAGTAACCCTATATAAAAGAATCGGATTTGGGTCTTTTTGTCGAACCCATGTTGAGGGCACTTCCGGAGCATATTCTTGAATTTGTTCTAGACTTCGTCAAATGATTCGGATTCTCCCTGGCTGAAAATGGATATTTCGTGTCTCATTTTAGCTATCTTGGCTGGTGAGAAGTACTTCGTGCAGAATTTGTGAGCCAGGTCGTTCCAAATAGTGATGCTTGCAATAGGAAGCGAATCCAACCATTCAAGTGCCTTTTCCCGCAAGGTGTGTGGAAAAAGCCTTAGCCTAATAGCATCGTTCGAGATTCCTTGATATCTGAAGTGTTGACACATATCCAAGAATCGAGATATGTGTGTATGTGGATTTTCTTCGGCTCTGCCATAAAATTGATGTCCATTTTGGAACAGCTGTATCACATTCGTCTTCAATTGAAAATTAGGGTGCCCAAACGGTGGATACACAATGCTGGACTGGCTTTGAATCACTTGAGGAGTCAAGAAGTCACCCAAAATCTCATTTCCTTCGTTCACTGCCTCTCCTTCATTGGCTGGGATAATAGGATTGTTTTGTTCGTTAGCCATTTACAATTTTGCTTCTCGGTTCTCTCTTTGTAGTCGATGAAAAGTGCGTTTAATTTCAGGATCGGCCGTAATCAATTCTCCTCCAGTCGATCTTAGCATGCAAATTTAAGAGAAAAACAAGAGTAGCACTTAGATACTAAAAAGATAGATCGAATAATAAAAACAAAACAAAGACAAAAAAATAAAAAATAAATAAAAACTAAAAGAGAACGAAAATTAAATTTCGAATTAGTGCATAGAAAAATAAAATTAAATTGAACTCAATCCCCGGTAACGGCGCCAAAAACTTGTTCGCGAAATTATTTCCTTCGATTTTAAACTACCGCAAGTGTACGGTTCGTTAACAAGTAATAAAGTGGATTAAGTGAGTCCGAATATCGTCCCATAGAGATTGATTAGTTCAATTTTATCTATCGTCGCCTTAACCGAAATAATAGAAATTTTTGATATTTTTGCTAACTAAATTATGATTTAATAACATACTTATAAATGTAAAGCCTAAATTAATTAAATTAAATGCGTGATTTTAATTAAATGCAAGTTTTATAAAAATATGATAATGAAATGCGTACTAGGATTCTGAATCCCCTTATATCAATCCTCTTTAATCAGAATTTTATAAAATTGACAACACGATTCAATTATGAAGACCAATATTCCTAATTTGTTTAACGATCTATCTCGAGTAGAATTAAACCTATTTTCACATGCGATCCGACTATATTTCTATGAGGGATGCGAACATATAAAAATGCATTAAAGATTTATGAATACTTAAAGATCACGTAAAGCATAGCGGTATATTTCTATCCCCTATCGAACTTTACGATAATTAACATAATGTCTAACTTATTTTCCATCTCTCGAGGGTAAAACAAGCCACAAAGCTCATGCAACTATTGCGCACATAATTGTAGAGAAAGTAAAATCCATGCCAATCATTCAATAATTAAAAACATGTTTTAACGTCAAATTAATAAAATTCAAGATTAAGGGTTCATAATATAAGGTTCATCGCAAATCCTAACACATGAAAATCTAGCCTAACATAATGGGAAATAAAGAGAAAAACAATAATTAAAACCAAGGAAGAACATCACCCAATTGATTCTTGAAGTGAAATCTTGAATCTTGAAGTGGATTGCCTTGTTCTTCCTCTCCAAATCCTCCAAAATTGTGTATAATCCCCTCCAATTCTGTAAAAGTGGCGTCAACTCATTCTGGTCGAGTTTTAGTTTATATAGAACCCTAAAAATCTCCTTTCCATAAGAGTTTCGGCGAAATAAAGAAACTGCTGAATTGGCCCCGAATCTTGTTCTATGCGACCGCATAGTACATTTCTATGCTGTCGCATAGAGTAAAAAAAAATTTGAGAAAAAGTTCTCGGAGGCTTCTATGCGACCGCATAGAATTTATACTATGCGACCGCATAGTTATACAATTCTTTTCGCTGGATAGTTTTTAGTATTTTGATCATAACTTTCTCTCCTGATCTCCGATTGAAGTGATTCAAAGTGCATTGTGAAGAAAACTCAAAGATATACACTTTTGATAGAAATAGGCTTCCTCAAATTCTGATGTTTACTATGTAAAAAATGGATCTCAAGTAGAAATTAAAATTCACGAGCATAGCTTTTTCGCCTGAAAGTTGATACTTGATAATACTTCGATCATATTTCACCTCTTGACTCCTTTCCTCGTCCGATTAACCTCTAACACTCTTGAATCTTCATTCCATTTCTCGTCTCATCTATGGATTATTTACAACTGGGTCCTCGAACTATCACTTTGCTCCATTTTAGTCTTTTTTCGATTCTTTTCTTCTGAATTTCACCATGTTCATCAGTGTTCCCTACAATTCACAAATATAACGAAATTAAGTCACAATTCAACCATTTTGCTCATTATTAAGTCATGTTTGTGATCTAAATAAGTCTAAAAAACACACTTATCATGCGTACCTTTATATATAATTTTCGAAGTAAATTCCTTCTGAAAATTAAAAGGGTAATCGAATGATTGCCCTTTCAATTTTCAGAAGTCTTTCACTTCGAAGATTATATAATCTTCGAAGTGAAATACTTCTATATAATCTTCGAAGTGAAGACTTCTGACAATTGGAAGAACATTCGATTACCCTTTCAATTTTTAGAAGGGATTCACTTCGAAAATTATATATAAGGGGACGCGCAGGGTTGCTTGAAAAAATAATTTTTAATACTATTTTAAATTTTCTTTAAAAAATTGTACACAAACAAACAACACAATTTTTAACTCCGCCTACTCTAAATTTAAGTAGCCGGTCTCAAGCCCGGATAAAGGAGGAGGGTTTAAATTTTTTACCTAGTTTTTTATATATAAAAATTCTTTATATAAAAAATTCATGATTTAAAAATTAAAATTACTTTTTTTATTTTCCAATTCACCTATTTGATTCCAAAAGAAAAAAAAAGAAAAAAAAGAAAAGAAAAAGAAAAACGACGTCTGCTCGTGAGCCAGGCTCGGCTCGGCCCGGCCCACGAGCTGCCCACGAGCCACGAGCTCGTGGGTCGAGCCGTCTCGACTCGACCTATTGACACCCCTAGAAAGAAGCAAGACATAACTTCCGATCATCTGAGCAACCCATAAGATCAAATACCCTCTCTATTTTGATCATCCATGCCTGAACAGCTGCAAAATCGACTGTCCCACTGAAAACTTTAGCCTCTAATTTTGTGGCCCCTTCAATACTAAAATCTCTGTCAGTATTGCGCATAGTAGATACAATAGCAATAGAAATTTTTTCAACAGCCATGTGATCAGTTCCAATCACATTTCCCTGGCCCCGTTGTTGAGGAGGCCAGTGAACTGATTCTTCTACCCTCTCGAACTCTCTAGGTTCATTTTTATCAGGAGCAATGTGAGACTGGTGCAACATATCTTGGAGCCTTCGAGTTTTGCCACCACGAGGTATGACTCACCTACAGTTATGCATGATATGCTAAATATCAGAATGTATGTATGTATAATGCCAACCTATGGACTCTAATGCATGCTCTGATACCAAACTGACATACCCACCCCGTGTAACACTACTAGATTCGGACGTGGCATGCGCTGATGATAGATACCAACTAAAAGTCGAACCTAATATCAAGGCTACTACAAGTACAATATATCACTTTTTATACATTATTTTTTTAACAGAATTTCGTCATTATCTCCCCAATAAACAGGACTAACCGACTTGTGATCAATTTCACACAAATTCTAAACTATAACACAACACAATAAAGATAAGTCGAAACCTCAACTTTTACTAAGAAATAAAATGAAATGTACATCTGGATACAAAAATACATAGTGAGGCCTATAACTGTCTACAGGTGATGCAAAATCACATCTAGACATGAACATACATCCCAAAACACTAACTACATGACCTATGAAGTGAGTCGTACTAACAAACTCTGTCATGTGGCTCTGACTCAAAAATCAAGGCTCAACTTCAAAAGATGTCCAGATACTCAACTACTGCCTGATAAAAAAAAACGTGGAAAAATATATGAGTTGATAGTTCAGTGAGTGGAAAAGTTCAAAATAATATCCTTTTTCATTTATGCATTTTTATTGAAAATCAAACTCATATCATTTGGTAATTCACAAGCTACCATCATATAATTATAGCCAAAAAGTGAAATATTCATATAAGGTCATAAAATATAATCTTAAAATCACGATATGAACATCAATTGGTAACTGTGCTATAATCTTATCACATCAAATGTGCTGAAAAATCCACCAAAAATGTATCCTCTGACTGAAATATGTAATCTGCCTTTCGGGCTAAGAACTTCCGACACGAGCCTTTAGCCTCCTCCGTGAACGAAAGTCAGTCTCAAAGACCTCTCATAATCAATTCTAGAACACGGTCAATGCCCCTCAGTGAACTATATGTATACGGTCGAGACCCCCTTCATCCCCGGTCCAAGACCCATCAGTGTAGTATAAAACACGGTCAAGGCATAATTGCATATAATTGCACATACTTTGAGAATATACTTAATTTATAAATACTTTAAAAATATTTATATTTTTCCATTTACAGAACTATAAACGCCAAAATCAACTCAGTTGGTAAGCTGTTCTGACGTTCTTATCGCCTCCTGAAATATAGTATAAATTTTAAATCAACAATTAACTATTTTAAGTAATTTCAATAATTAAATAGACGATACTCAAATTTAATTATTTCGCGTTTAAGCGATTTCTAAAGTCTCTTCAATCATTAAAACTAGTTTTTCTTTCATTTTACTTAATTTCATAGTTTATTATATTTAACTCCTTCAATAAAATTGAATTTAATCTAACAATTTAACAACTATAAAATTAAATAGAAATTGATAATAAGTAACTTTTTACTTACCTTTCAAAATTAAGGAATTCAAATTTAATAGTATAAAGCACTTAATTCCTAACACGTTGGCAAAATTTTTATAATTTTTTTCTTTTTCTTCCCCTTTTTTTCCTTTCTATTTTCTCTCTTCTCTTTCTCTTTTTCTCTTTCTTTCTCCTTGTTTCTGTTTCTCTCTGCGTATGTTTGTATATGTTTCAAAATGGTTTTGGATTTGTATGAGTTTGGCTAATATATATTACTCCACCTCCTACCAATTTTGCTCTCTCTCTCTCTCTCTCTCTCTCTCTCTCTCTCTTTACATAGTTGGCTTTTCTTTCCCATTAATTTAAGATATTACAATATTTTACTTTCAATTTCTTGTTCTTCATTGAACTAAGTTCCAAACTTATCAAGAATTATTTTCCTGTAGTGTTCAAACAATTCGAGTGAAATTCTTAAATCCTGTGATTAAGGGGTCAACATATTGCAGTGATTATGTTGGTTACTTGGTTCAATATTTTTGGGTCAAATTCTAAATGTTGATTCTTGTTTTCTTGGGTTTGATTCAATCTCGTATGAATTTCGTAGTTACTATTGCTACATGGGTTCACATCATTTTCCCTTGAAAATTTGTTGTTCTTGAAGAAAGAACAAGTGTAACTTTTGGAAAAAAAAAGTTCTACCTTTCAAGAAAAGGAATATTTCTTTAAAGAAAAGGATGGACATATAATTTTTGACAAAGTGATGAATCCACGTAGGTTGCCAAGAAAATTTTTTGAGAATGAGGCTTTGGCTACTTAGAGAATGGATCAATACGAATAAGGTCAATTTTAGTCAAATCATGAGTATTATCAGGAATAGAAAAGAATAGAATTTACTCAAGAAACACAACATGACGAGAAACATATAATTTCATACTGCCCATAACTCGAGAAAACACAAATAGCAAAGCGAGATGTCAACTTGTTACGTTCAACTTCAGGACGGAAAACAAAGCAAGCACAGCTAAAGACTTTCAATGAAGAGCTATTAGAGTGAATAAGATCAAATGACGCAACAGAATGAGAAACACTTCGAGGAAAAAGTAAAACGGAAAATTTAGCTAATTTGCAACCACAGAAATGTCATGAGTTTGCAAATCTCCCAATTGACCTTTAGAAACTAAAAATTTCAAATGACTAGTGGAAACATGTCCAAGACGAGAATGCCACAAATAAAAACTCGAAGACGATGAATTCAAAGAAAAAGATGACAAGTCAAGACCAGAGGCTGCAATGTATAGTGGTCTTAGATTGTCCAGAACATATAACTCTTCTTGTCTATGGCCTATCCCAATCAGCATATGAGATTGAGAATTCTGCACATGAGAAGGAGTAGAAGAAAATTGAACTAAATATCCAGAACCACACAATTGGCTAATAGAAATAAGATTTAAAGTAAGAGCTGGAAAACAATATATGTTTTAAAGATATAAATTATGTGGTTAATAGAACCAATACCTGCTAAAGGCAATAATGTGCTATCAGCAGTCATAACAGACTTAAACAAGTTAGAAGAACGCAAGTCATAAAAGAGTTTTTAGTTAGATGACATGTGCTTGAAAGCACTGGAGTCAAATATCAATGAGGAAAAAAAATACCCGATTGACTTTGAGATGACGAACCTAAATGAGTAGAGGCTAACATAACATGTGGTTGTGTGGCTAAAAACTTTTGAAACTACTCTCATAAATCTGTCAACATAGGACTAGAGAAAGGTGGTGCTCCAAGTATAGACGAGTCATTATATGACATTGTAATAGCTATGTTAGCATTGGGAACATAGGATCGTCGCTGTGGTTTTGGCTACTGCTTTTCCAGTAGTTTGGGACATTGAGATTTCCAATGTCCCTTTTGTACGCGAAAGTTGCGATCGTCACTAGCAACCCGCACATAACCTTTGTTTTGATTCTGTGTGGATGATCGAGAGGGTACAGCCAACACTGAGATGTTAGATAGACGAAAAGATACTTCTCCTACAAGAGATTTCAAACGTGTTTTTTAGCTAAAAATTAAACTAATCGCTGCTCCTTTTTAAAAGTGATATATTTCTTAGTTGCTTTCAGTCTCCTAATTCTATAAGAGCCAACTCATCCCAAATTGAATTCATAGTAGCAAAAAACTCGAGAATACTCATATCCTTTTGTTGTAAAGCCTGTATATCAATCTTTAACTGATATCATTTTGCAAAATTAAACTCAGTGTATAATTTCTAGAAGTGATCCCAAACTTATTTCGTTGTTTCAAACTTTGCCGACTCTGTACCAATGGATTGCTTAATAGAATTATGAATCCAAGTGAGAATTTTTGCATTATTTGACTCCCAATTATTTAATTGTCACATAATTCTCAGTATTGTTCTCAGATTTCATGACAATTCCGCTAACATAACCCCAAAATCGTTTTCCTTTTAGAAAATTCCTCGTCAAAGTAATCCAATATGAGTAATTTTTCCTACTTAATCTGACACTATGGATTGAGCTGAATCATTCTTTTCAATTGTCATCATGAAATTAACGAATAAACAACTACTAATCAAAAGAAATATGCAAATTCTAAGAAATTCAACGACGACCAATGTATCAACATGAAGTACCATCGGAATATACCATAAAATGCACTTATAACCGAAGTAATACCACCAAATTGTTAGAAACTAACCAAGGAAGAAATCATCTCATTGAAGTGTCAACGAAAACCCCCACATATGCCTACACACCCCACCAGAACCCTTGCAACTTTCGTTCACGCACTGCTGGAACCAAACACGTGGTGTCACACATGCAAGTCAGGTAGGATTATCTCATCGTCGTAAATCTAAATATGGTCACCAGTCGCCGAACGAAAGTTTTGTTTGAAAGATATTGTATATTTTTAGTGGCGACTCAAGCAAAAATTAGGGTTTCCTATTATTTTTGATGCTACGAGTTGTTTGAGAATGGATAGACCGGATAAAATAAATTCAACACATATGTTTAGGCTTTAATACCATGATAATATATGATTAATATGAAGAATCAAACATATAGAGAACCAAAGAGAAGGAGGAGGAAGAAGAAGAAAAAGAAAACAATTGAGCTACCAAAGAGATTAGGTTTCTAATGAAAAACACATAAGTTTATATCAAATCTAAATATTAAATTAATTATACACAATAATATTATATCAAAATCGTATAAGGATAACATAAGTCACATTTGATCAGCTTTCTCTAAACGTTCTTTTAATGAGAAGAATGACTTTCATAAAATTAGATCTATTGATAGATCCAAAAGCAATTTTTGAATCTCAAATGCTCATTTTGTCTGCTTTAAAGTATGCCAAACGAGCTCTTATCTTAATAATCCCTTTGTCAAGCAATGTTTTCTGTGAATAATTTTGATCAAAATTTTATATAGATACAATTACAACGTATAAAAAAACAACCTTATTCTCAAGGACACTAAGGCCCGCTTGATTTGTATTTTAGTTTCCAGTTTTGAAAAAATATTAAGTCTACTTTGAGTTTATGTTTTAAAATTGGAGAAAAAACTTTTCATTTGTCATATTGAAAATTATTTCTCAATACGAAAAACTGAAAAACACATTTGATTTAGAATTTGTAGAAATTATTTTATGATTTATTATAATTTGATTATTCAGCAAAATAGAAAAACATTATTCTAGTATTTATCAAATAATATATACATTTTAAATTAGTGAATCTTTTTTTTCATCTTTCCCTCGCGGTACTTGTTCGCTATTGGCCTCTCGCCCGTATTTAGCCTTGGACGGAATTTACCGCCCGTTGGAGCTACATTCCCAAACAACCCAACTCGCCGACAGCGCCTCGTGGTGTGGCAGGGTCCGAGCACAACGGGGCTCTCACCCTCTCTGGCGCCCCTTTCTAGGGGACTCGAGCTTTATAACATTTTTCATGCGCTCAAAATTAAAGTATGTAATTGTCAGTGATAAGATTGCATTAGACAATTCAATAGCAGTAGACTAAGATTATAAGCGTAGATATTGATAATAGATATAAACACAGTTGGAAAATTGAAACAAATCTAATAAATGAACGTATGAGTCCATGTGTAGTCATTCCACATTTGTATAGCAATTTGCTGCATGACTTATCCATTTGAGTTATTTTACAATCATCAAATCGTTGGCGATCACCAAGGCACAGTCATGAGCAATTACTGATATTATAAGAGATATTATCATAAATCATTGATAATGCTTTTAATAATTAATTATTTTTTAATGTTATTAATTACTGCCAAATTTTTAATAAAAAAGTAGAAATGTAAAATATTAAAGTTGGGGGCTTAGATAAAATCTCGTAGGCCTTAAGTAATCACCTAATTTGTATAATACTTTAGCTGACTCTGATTGTGCTAGGTGGAGTTAGAAAATCTTGGAAGACTCGATGTTTATATATTAGAAAAATGAGAGTATGGGGAACAGGGACACTTTTTGATGAGATCTCTAATTCACTCCAAGAGACAAGGATATTTTATAGCCAAACTCTTATACCTATTGGACAATCACCATTTATAGGAAATATACATTTTCGTGTTCAATCTCAAATTTATTGAAAATAAGAATTATTTTTTGTTCTTTAATAAGAAAATTAATAAACTTTGGCAAAAAATACCATCTGTCGTGGAAATTATAAATTTCATTTTAAAAATAATAATTTCTGGGATACATATTTTTCAAATATTTTAGAATAAGACATAGGTAGACCGTGAACAAATTTCTCACCCCAATAGAACATATTAGAAAAAAAGGCATGAACTAAAATAATATTATTTATTGTGGCTAAGAGGATCCAGTTGTAAACATTATATTAAAAATTTAAATGACGTTAAAAAATTAATGGAAACAGAATTAATTAATAGCTGCCGAGCAAAATATTAGGAGATGTTTGTTATAAAATTTCTGAAATGATTTTGTGAGTAACTTTGGCAGCATTTAGTAAGAAAGGACTAGATTTTCACATCAGGATAGTAACGAACTTGCCACAACCTCTACCATCCTTTCCCTCTTCAAAAGTTTCGTGGATCATCATGGTATTAACAAGTTAATCCAGACCCTCAATTTAATAGTCAAAATCTTGGAGGTCTGATATTAATCAAAATCTCGCATTCTTCACGCTTGCCTCTTCAAAATGATGTTTGCCCTGGTCATTTTGTTATGAGATAGATATGTTGTTTACTTTTGGTTTTCTCTTAGCAGAGACTCTCAATGCAACGTTGAGATTAATGACATACATCAATAACTATTGCGCTTTGTAGGCCTGTAATTTTCTCCTCCAGTATACATCATATGACATGACTCGATGTTGAATAGAAAAGCCTAGTTATCTGCACATGGTGATTCTATTTCTTTTAAGTTGACTGCTTTAGATGTACAAAGATGATATGCTTTTGTCATGCTACAGGTCAAATCTTGTTCATTGTAACGTTGACTGTTTATCGCTGCACTCTAACCATGCAGTTAAGGCGTTATGTATGCCTAAGTCGTATTATGACTTGGTTTCACTCTGTTGGGTTGTTCTCTTTTTCTCAAAGGATGAAGGAAAGCAATATCAACTGTATGAATTAGTATTCTTGGATCGGAGAAGGTTGTGATATGTGCTAATTATTGGATAACGAATACATTATTATTATTATTATTTTCACTTTTGGCCTTTTTATCAATACATACATACATACGGTCTATGTTTTTCTCTTCAAATATAACAAAAAAATTATATCTGAACGGTAGTCTATGATGCACTTTGGTTCAGGTTGCTTCTGCATCGATGCTGTTGCAGAACGACAAAGATAACAAACCAATCACTTTTCAATTTTTTGTTATTCAGATGGTGTAAGGTTGTGAGTAAAAATATCGCGATCAATTGGCAATGATCTTGAGTTGCCTCCTGCCTGAGGTGGAGGAGAAAACCAGCATCAGCGGAGTATCGTTTATGATTTATGGTCAATCTCTCTGAATTGCACTCTACTGTGTAACTTGAGACTATTTTTGATGTTGCACCTTAATTTAAGGTTAGTTTAGATGAGGCGTTTTAACAAATTGCTCCAAAAAGTAAGTTTGATTCCTTAACAATCTTAGACTGCGATTTGTCTTTGGACCTCTACTTTATTAATTGATTTGGGCATCTCAAAAGGACGATTCCAATATGCTGATTGGCACTTTGTCTCTACTCAAGTTCTAGCACAGCCATAAAATATTTCTTCAGATTGTAACTTCGAAAGAATACTTCATAGACATCAATTAAATACTTGGTATGATACAACTTATTCAGGACAAGTCAGATATAACTTTTTTGTAATATTAGTTGTTCTTTCTGTAATAGCCTTTAGCTGTAGGCCGGCAGGGGATAAAGTCATAAAACTGCTAAGCATGTTCTGTGAACTCTATATAAAGCTCTATTTGTTGCATGAGTTTTACTTCACTTCCAAACTTTAATTTCAAACATGTCTAAGGCTAAAATGCTTGCAGTTTTCATGGGTTTTGTTCTTTTGGGCTACCTTAGCAACTCTTTGGCTCATGCTTCAAATGCTGATGAGCCAAATGCTTTGTCAACCTCCATCCCGAGCACCCAAGGGGGTGTTCACGTCCCATTAGAAGAACCACTTGGCGGATTGCCACCTAGAAGATTGTTGGAATGTTGTGGATGTCAGGGCAGATCTTGTCAATTTTGCTGCAAGACAAAGAATTGAAACATGGGATCTTAATATTGTTTTTCGCAATTGGTATTTTGTTTTCATCCTGTCAAATGTTGTGTTTGCTAAAATAATGTATCAATGAACTTTGATACCGTAGTGTCACCTACACGTCATTTGTAAACCTCCTTTTCCTTTTATGCATCTACTCGTGTAATCTCAGTTTTCTGTTACGTGTGCCATCTAAGGAATATAAAATATTTTCTCCTTATGATCATTGGATTTTTTCAGAAATTTTCGGCTAAGCAATCCTTCCTTTTTGAGAATTTATGACTATAAAATTAATGCTCACTTTGGGCGTCTTTATAAATATAAGCCACACAGTAAGTACAATCTACTTAGGATTTCAAGGAAGCGACAAACAGTATTAATTCACTCTTAGATACGACTACAAAATTGAAATAGGTGAGGTTATTACCAATCATTTTTATCAACAAAAGCAATATAACGATAAAAAAACAAAAAGTATAATCACAAGGTGGCATTTTCGAGAGAATAGAAATTTAGATCCTAACTCGAAATTCAATTATGTATTTGTTAAGACTTGGAATCCATCTTAATAAGGTCAATCTTATTAAGAGGAGTGGCCCAAGATCTTTTTAAATTGGTCAATATTTCGGTATTTTACCGATGTGAGATTATTTTCCCTTAACATGCCCCCACAAGATGGTGGCTCATTTTTTGAGCAGACCATCTTGAAATCCATGTGCTCATTTTTTAGACTTAATCGGATCGAATAGCTCGTTGGAGTATACTGGGCTTTGATACCATGTTAAGACTTGAAGTCCATCTTAATAAGGTCAACCTTGTTAAGAGGAGTGATCCAAGATCTTTTTAAATTGGTCAATATTTCAGTATTTTACCGATGTGGGATTATTTTCCTTTAACATTGATAAATGTTTTTATTAATAGCATGTACAAGATGTAAGACGCATCACCAAAGTATGCTACAAAATTCTTTTGAAAATATATAATATAATTAACTCTTAATAGGAAAATTTGTTTTTCCCTTTTTCATTTAAAAAACGTTTTTAAAAGGAAAGGAATAGTTAATTGAAACAATTGAATATCTTGCAATCAAGTCTCCAATTGTGACTGTATCAATTGATTGATGATTGATCAAATAAGAAAAAAAATTAATTTATTTTAATAGTTAGTCATGTTTAAGTGATGAAATAAGATGGCACACATACAAGCGCAACCATTGTGCTCTAGCTAGTACTCATGGACAGACCGTTGGCATCAAGCAACAATATCATGTGTAGGTGGTTAGCAATGATACCAGCAAAAGTCGAAAATAATCATTAAAATAAACACACACTCCATTTTGATATCCTATTAAGTCATATTTAATAGATTTTTTAGGGGAAAATATACCACTGGGATCTTCAACTTATTTTTCAAATAGCAAGTTAGTCATGAACCTTTACAAAGAAGCAAGTCCCAACTTTTAACTTATAATTTTACAATAATTCAAATTTACATCTTCTTGAGGACATGAAAACATGTTTTCAATTCAAATTTTTAATAGTTATGAGAAAAATCCAACTTCATAAAAGGCAATGATCCATTATCAGAGACATTTCATCAACTCAACATTAGCTTATTTTGGACCTACATGGCTGATTAAGTCCTGAAAATCTCGTTGTTATTGTTTATTTATTTAATCAAAATTGAATTCTATAAAGCCTCTACTTGCGACAAGTCACGTAGTAGTCAGTTAAGCAAAAAGTGAAAATAAGAGGATATGTAAGGTCACTTTGCTTTGGTATTGGCTTTAGTGAATTTTAATAAAAACTAAAAAGTTAAGGATTTCATGAAAATATGTTATTAAAATTATTTATTAACTTTGATTTAGATTAAAATTTAGATTTCAGTTGATACCAAACATGACTTATCAAAAAAAAAAATAATAATAATAATAATCTCAAAATTTTGGGGGTCACTTGACCCTGCATGACGCCTCTTGGGTCTGCCTCTGGCTGGACCACATAATAACCACGAGAAATCCCATGAGTAAAAGTTTACCTTCTTTTTTTTTTCTTTTTTTTATCATGAGTGAATTTTTTTTAAGAGGAAAAATTAAATGCTATGTAGTTTCACTGAAGTTATAACCCCCATCTAGATGGTACTAGATGATATGTTGAATGAAAGGTAAAATTAAATAACTTATATAATTCCACATATTATTTAGTGCCACATTAACGCTACTAGACTGACGGTGAGGTTAAATAGCATTACTCTTTTAAGAGAAAATCTGCCTTTGAAGAAAAGGAGGATATTTTGATAAAAAATTAAGTGAATTTTTTTGGAAAAGTGACGAATCCATGAAGGGCACCAAGAGAAACTTTTGAAAATGAGGCTTTGGCTGCCGAATATGTTCAACATCGACAACTACATCACCAAAAAAACTAAAAAGGTATAGCTATACGTGCCTCGCCAAGTAGGTGGCAATTATGAGAGTCAACACGAGGAACCTGATTCAACAGAGTGTTGTTATACAATTCCTTCTCTGACAAATTCAAGCATAAAGGGATAGGCAAAATGCCCCTAAATGTGCAACACCAAGGCTTCTTCTAACTCCACTACTAAAGCTAAAGGAAAAGTAAACAACAAAAAAGAAGAAGTGTAGAGTGGCAATCCACATAATATGATGGAGAGAGGTTAGCCCCTTGAAAGTGAGGTGAAAGTAGACATCACCGATACCTATTCTATAGCCTTCCCTGCCAGGGACCAGGTAAATGAGGAAACCTTTCTCTTGTGTATGAGTAAGAGATGAGCTCTTCGAAGCCCGTCAACTTCTTTGGCAAGATGGGAGGAGCGACGCTCAGAAATAGGCCCCAAAATGAAGGAGTATCTAGAAATAGGCCTCATGATATTCTTGAGCCTAGAAAAAGTCGAGAAAGAAGAGTTACAGAAGTGGAGGCTAGAAAGCAAATTATCAGTATCCAACTCCACCACCTCGACAAAGGCGTGGTGAGGTCGAGCCATCCAGGTCGGCCAAGAGAGACGATGATAATTACAATCTTTATTTTTCTGAGGAGATTAAAGAATAGCCTCCATCTTGCCAACTTCATGATGCCCAAGAACCCTCGATGCAAAGAGAGAAATGACTTAGAAGATCATCTCAACATTTTTAAGATGCAGATGGATCTAAGAGGAGCCTCCCATGTTTTGAAGTATATAGCCTTCTACTTAACCCTAGCTGGAGGGACGAAGAAATGGTATAATAAGATCTGCAATTAACAAAGAAATTTTTGTTAGTTTGGAAGACGGTAAGTGAGAATGTAAAAAAGTTGTGAAATTTGACATAAAATTAAAGTTCTGTAACCCAATTGCAATTTCACTGAATGTTCTATGACCTATAACAAAATTTATGCAAATCAAATAGAAAACTATGTGAATATAACAAATTCAAGACTCGTAAAATTTCTCAGTGGTGAATATAATAAGGAGAAATGATTTAGAGCTTGTTTGGTATAGATTTTGTTAATTGATTTTTTGACCGTTAGAAATAAAGTGGGTCTTATCTATGAGAAAAGAATTAAAAAATGACGACTGAAATAATGAAATAATGATCAAAAATTTGATTTTAATTGACTTTTAATAGGTATCAAACAAGCACTTAATGCACATTGCTACTCTCTTATAGTAAGCACCGGTGATATTACATATTAATTTATTTGTGGAAGCATTGATGGCTAGTCTCAATATTTGAATTAAATTTGTTATTTATCAATGAATCAATATGTTAGGTCATCATTACTTAGTACAAGACAAGCGACGTTGCTCAATAGATCATTACTATATGAATAAGAATCCATGCCTAAATATTGAATTAGTAGAATTTATTTTAGGACAAATCAAACAAAAGATTGCGTAATATAAGTTGTTTTTTCTATAACAGCTAGGCTGTCACCATATAAAACTGGCATGTCTATCTAAATCCCTATTTAATGCATGAGCTTGACCCCAATACCAAACTTTAGACCTGTCGACTAAGGCAATAGTGACAACATTTTTTGCAATTTTCAAGGGGTTTACACTTTGCTGCTACCTTATTAGCAACCCTTTATCCCACGAAGTTTCAAATTTTGATGAGCTATATAGACAATATTCATATGAATATTCTTTGCTAAAATAATCCGGTCAATGATATGCCAAGGCGTCATACTAAGCGCGTGTTTGGTGTAGTTAAAAATGAAATTTTTATTATATTTTATTAATATTTGATGAAATATACGATTAAAAATTTGATAAAAATTGTGGATCTTATAACATATGTGATTGATAATGAATTTGATAAAAAATGAGTTTTAGAAAATGAGAGCCAAACAGGGATTAAATTGTCACATAGTCGATCGGCCTTGAAGCGACATTATGTAATCCAATAAGAAAGAGCAAAGAATATTGGAAGTGCTATGATAGAGGGCCCTTATCCATTGTAGCATCCAGTATGATTCAAGTCTACTTGTTTTGGATAGACGTAATTGACTTGGGACTCGTTGGAGTGGCCTTTACTTTTTGTAGAAGAGCTTTATGAGGAAATTACCTTAAATATTTTATTGTAAAACATATTTTTCAAATATTTTAAATAATTCATAGATCCATACGAACAAATTTTCATCCCAATAGAACATATTAGAAAAAAGTCATGAACTAAAATAACATTATTTATTGTGGCTTAGAGGACCCACTTGTAAACATTCTACTCTCGTGTCGAAAGGGAAAAATAAAAATAAAAATTGAATTTAAATAACGCTTCAAATTTAATGGAAATAGAATTATTTTACAGTCATGGAAAAATATTAAGAAATATTTGTTATAATATTTCTGAAATGATTTTGCAAGTAACCTTGGCAGCATTTAGTAGGAAGGACTAGATTTTCACATTAGGATAATACCTTGCCACTACCTGTACCATCCTTTCCCTCTTCAAAAGTTTGTGGATCATCATTGTATCGGCAAGTTAATCCAGACCCTCAATTTAATGGTATAGATTCTGGGAGGTACTGGATTTTTTGGATATTCTCCTATGACTCTGGTAGAATGTGGATAAATTACTTTCTGATTTTCCATTTGCAGAAAAATTATTCTAAGTGTAGTCATGCACACTTTCTTTGTATCATCTTTACTTTAAAGAAGCACATTTTAACAATCATAAAATTTCATTTCCACGCCTCTCTTTATGATGTCAAAAACTTTTTGTTTTAATATCAGCAAGATTTTCCCCGTCTCCTTCAACAGAGATAGAGATGAAGTTTTTGCTTTAGCAGACAATGCATTGTTGAGATCAATGATCTAAATCAACAAAAAACAATTGCACTTTGTAAGCTTGTAATTTTCTACTTCAGTTTACTTTATATGACTCCAGAACTTGAGACTATATTCATTGTTACACCAGAAGTCTTAGTGGTTAGTTTAGATGAGGCGTTTCAACAAATTTCTCCAAAAATACAAGTTCTATTTGTTTCTCTGAGAATCCCAGAATGTGATTTGTCTTAGACCTCTTGTTTATTAATTGATTTTGGCATCTCAGATGGCCAATTCCAATATGCTGATTGGTTCTTTGTCTCTACTCAAGTTCTTGCACACCCATAAAATATTTCTTAAGATCATAACTTGAGAAGAATACTATATAGGTTTTAAAATAAAAACTTGGTATAATACAACTTATTTAGGACAAATCGAATATAACCTTTTTGTAATATAAGTTGTTCTTTCTGTAATAGCCTTTATCTGCTGCTGCAAACTCTATAAAAAGCTCTACCAGTTGCATGAATTTTACTTAACTACCAAACTTTAATTTTAAACATGTCTAAGGCTAAAATGCTTGCGGTTTTCATGGGTTTTGTTCTTTTGTGCTACCTTAGCAACCCTTTGGCTCATGCCTCAAATGCTGATAAGCCGAATGCTCTGTTAACCTCCATCTCGAGTACCCAAGGGGCTCATAACGTCCCATTTGAAGAACCACTTGGTGGATTACCGCATAGAAGACTGTTGGAATGTTGTGGATGTCCGGGCAGATCTTGTATCCTTTGCTGCAAGACAAAGAATTCAACCGCGTGATTTTAATCTAGTTTTTCGCAATTTCTATTGTGTTTTCATTCTGTCAATGTTGTACTTGCTAATGTAACGTATCAAAGAACTTTGATACCGTGTAGTGGGTCACCTACATTCATTTGTAAAACTCATTTTCCTTTTTATGTGTTATGTGTGCCATCTAAGGAATGTAAAAATATCGTCTCCTTATGATCATTGCAGGGTAAGTATTCCTTTTTGAGAAATTATAACTACAAAATTGATGCTCACTTTGGGTGTCTTTATAAATTTAAGTGCGGTAAGTACAATCCACTTAGGATTTTAAGGAGGTGACAAATCTTAGTGGGACGTAAAATTTTGTCATGAATAAAATTCTATTTCGAGCGAAAACCATTTTTAAATGCTGATTTGTACAAAATGATATTTTAGGATAATATCTATCAACAAAAGCAATATAAAGATTTAAAAAAAAAAAAAACTATAATCACAAGGTGGCATTTGTGAGAGACTAGAAATTTAGAACCTAATTCGAAATTCAATTTTTCAGAGATGAATAGTTTTTACTAATGGCATATACAAGATGTTAGATGATCACTAAAGTATGTTACAAAATTCTTAAAATATATATGTGAATCTTCACAGGAAATTTCTTTTTCACATTTTAGCCTAAAAAATGTTTTTAAAATGAAAAAAAAAAAACAAATTGAAACAATTTTATTATCTTGCAAGCGACTCTCCAGTTGTGACCATCTATCAATTAATTGATGATCAATCAAATAAGAAAAAATTAATTTAATTTATTAGTTATGTTTAAACTATGAAATAATGTGACACACATACAAGCACAACATCATGCTCTAGCTAGTATACATGGATGTACCATTCGTAGGAATAGCAACGGGGCGGGTTCGGGGTGGGGATGGGGCAACTTTTTGCCCCATTTAATTTTATTATTATTATTTTTTTATATTTTCAAAGTTTCAAGTTATGTTATTATTAGGGAATAAAATATAAATTCAAAATGGATTTTTAATGGATGAATTATTTAGAAATAAAATTATTTTTAATCTTTTTTTCCTTTCACACAGTGGGTTCGGGGGCGAGGTGGGACACCAATCATTTCGGGGTGGGTTTTTTTTCCCATTCGGGGCGGAGTCATCACTAACCGTTGGTATCTGGCAATGACATTAGGTGTTGGTTGTTAATTATGACATTAGCAAAAGTCATAAATAATCACTAGAATACACGCATCTTCTATTTTGATATCCTATTAAGTTAGTAAATAGAAATTTTTAGGGTATAATAAACCATTGGTCTTCAACTTATTTGTCAAATACCAAATTTGTTGTGAACCTTTAAAGAGAAGGAAGTCCCAACTTTTAATTTACAATTTCACAATAAATCAAATTCACATCTTCTTGACCAAATGAAAACATATTCCAATTCAAATTTTTAAGAGTTACGAATAAAATCTAACTTCATAGAGTCGATGATCTGATTACAAGAGACATGTTATCAACACAACATTTGCCTAGTTGGATCATGGGGCTATTTGAGTATTGACAATTCTGTTATTGTTTGTGATCAAAATTAAATTCTATCACGCCTATACTTGAGAGACAGGTCACGTAATAGTCAGTTAAGTAATTGGATATGTAAAGTCATCACTCTATTTCAGTGTCACCTTTTTCACACGTGTCCACCAAGGCAACGAGGTCATGCACTTAGATGTTTTCGTCCAAAGTGGTATTATCAAAGGAGAGGTATTACAATTTTCTTGAAGTACATTAATGCGGCAATTGGCAAGTGGCATCTTCCATGAAGGGCCTCGGTAGTAGGCATTACCTCATTTTAGGTCAATGTACATTAGATTTGCTGATTGATGTGACAGTTTAGCATTTGAGCATCTTATGGAACTTTTTAGAAAAAAAATCCAGGCTATACAAGCTAGAATTGCTACAAGGCTATGACAACTACGGATTGACACAAGTGATAAGATTTGGCTTGACAGATGAGATATTAGGATGAAATTATGTGTTAACCATCCAAGGAATATCTTGATAGCTAGACCACGCCGAATGTGAAGAAGAGCCGGTATCTGTTGATACCTAGACCACCCCAAATTTGGAGTCAATAGATTGTCACTCTCTATTAATGTGATTCATGGAACGAATGCAATGAAGTCAAGTTCGAACAAAGATTTGTTGATTGTTGACAAAGGGTGGATGATGAGGTTGCTAGCGAAGAGGATCAAAGAAACGATGATATTACTTGTTCAAGCTAAAATGGATGAAATATCGATCTTGACAAGCAAATCAACAAGTTTCATGTTGGGCTCGAAAGGAGAAACATGATGGACCAACTTGATTCAAACCACAGATGGAAGAGTTGCGAAAACAAATTGGTTCAATGTGATTCAAACATTGGAAGAAGGGGCTGACGGGGATAACTATGCGACTCATAGTTATCAAAGCGATTGCATAGAATTATGCAAAAAAATTAGAGAGGCCATTTTAGCTCTTCTATGCAATCGCATCTGAATATACTATGGGACTGCATAGTTAATTTTGGGTCACTAGAAGTTTTCAAAATTCGTGAATTCTCCTAATTTAGTTAAAACTCTATATTTTTGTATCTTTTATAATATTTAGGAATTTGATAGAAATCTCAATTTATGATTGTGTTGGTTACTTGGTTCAATATTTTTGGGTCAAACTCTAAACGTTGATTCTTGACTTTATTGGGTTTGATTTAATCTCATATATGTTTCGTAGTTACTATTGCTATGTTGGTTCACATCATCTATAGAATCACACACTAACCACGAGAAGTAAAACCTTACTTTTTTTTTTTATGTGATCCATGGAACGAATACAACGAAGGCAAGCTCCGACAAGGATCTGCTGATCGTTGAAGAAGGGTTTATGACTAGGTCACGAGCGAAGAGAATCAAAGAAGTGATGAGTTTACTTGTTCAAGCCATGATGGACAAAACATCGATCGTGGTAAGCAAATGAACAAGTTTTGTGTTGGGCTCGGGAAAGGAAATGTGATGGATCAACTTAATATAAGCAAGGGACGGAGGACACGAGCCATATAACTATGCGATCACAATAGAGTAAAACTTGACACGAAATTCTCCATTTTCTGCAAAATCTCCTAATTATGTTAAAACTCTAATTTTTGGTAACTTTTGTAATTTTTAGACTTTAATTCTATTTCAACTAGGGTTTTATGGGTTTTTAATACATAGAACTCATTATATCACATTGTAAATATCTTTCATTCATATCAATAGAGAGATTATTTGTGAGCATAATTGTAATACTTTAATTTAGTAAAAAAAATTGAAAAGTCAAATATGTCATACTATTATATATATATAAAGATTGCAGCGGTGGAGGATTGGATATCCAATCCAATCCAAATCCATTACAAAACAAATAAAAATCCATTATCCACATTAAAACACATACACACGGTGAAAAAAAAACGTGCAGGGAGAGAGAAAGAGAAAAAGGGAGAGAAAAGAGAAAAGAGAAAGGGAAAAAAAGGGAAGAAGAAGAAAAGAAAATAGAAAATTTTTGCCAACGTGTTAGGAATTAAGTGGTCTACATTATTAGGCTTGAATTCCTCAATTTTAAAAGGTAAGTAAAAAGTTACTTATTAAGTTATGTTTGATTTTATAATTGTTAGATTGTTATATTAAATTCAATTTTATTGAGGGGGTTAAGTGTAATAAACTATGAAATTGAGTAAGATGAAAGAAAAATTAGTTTTAGTTATTAAAGAGACTGTAGAAATCGCCCAAACGTGAAATGATTAAGTTTGGGTATTGCCTATTTAACTATTGAAATTATTTAAAATAATTAATTGTTTATTTAAAAATTATATCATATTTCAAGCGACGATACTGACATCAAAACAGCTTACCAACTGGATTGGTTTTGGAATGTAGTTCTGTGAGTGGAAAAATATAAATATTTTTAAAGTATTTATAAATTAAGTTTATTATTAAAGTTTGTGCAATTATATGCAATTATGTGTTCAAATCATATGGTTATTATGGAAATATCTTTTATTATGATAAATGTGGAATTTCAAGAATTATTTATTGTACGTTTGTGACTTGGTATATGAGACATGTGATATTGAGATCGGCCAGAAAAGTACCCTAGATTATATACTTCTTATAGTTCACAGAGGGGCTTTGGTCGTGTTCTATCCTACACGGAGGGTCTTGACCTGACATTGGTCTCGATTGTGTACATATAATTCACTGAAAGGTCTTGACCGTGTTCTAGAATTGATTATGAGAGGTCTTTGAGACCGGCTTTCGTTTATGGGGGGGGCCAAAGGCCCGTGTTGAAAGTTTTTAGCCTGAGGGGCGGATTATATATTTCAGTCAGAGGGTACATTTTTGATGAATTTTTCAGTACGTTTGATGTGATGAGATTATAGCATGGTTATCAGTTGATATCTATATCATGATTTTGAGATGATATTTTACGACCTTATGTGAATATTTCACTTTTGGTTATAATTACATGATGTTATCTTGTGAATTATTAAATGATATGAACTTCATTCTCGATAGAAATGTAAAATTGAAAAAGTATAATTATTTTCGAACTGCTCCACTCACTGGGTTATCAACTCATATATTTTTCCACGATTTTTCCTACAGGAGGGAATTGATCCTTCTTAGCTGGAAGAGCCTAATGATTTCGAAATAAGAGTCACACGACATGTTGAGTGTTATAATTCATATTGATGAAGCACGAAGTAAATAATTTGGGCCCACGCATTATGTTTTATATAAACATTTATTTTTGCGCATTTTTTTAAATAACTCATAGTCAGTTTTGGTGATAGATTTGACATCTAGTCAGCATCTATCATCGGCGCACGCCACATTTTTTCGATCCACTAGGGTGATTCGAGACGGGTCGTGTCAAAGTGGTATCAGAGCATGGTTTTGAAAATTTTTATGGTTCATGCATGTTTAGTGGATATGATCACATGTCGTGGTGGCAGAAATCACGGGCTCTCTAGCTCAAATGCATAGAACAAAAAAATGATAGAAAGATATTTTTTAACAGGTCCAGGAAAGACTAGTATGTAAGTATGGTAGTTGCAATGATATTATAGTTGGAAATGTTATTAGTTGTTGGGTTGGAACTATGTGTATATGTAACCTATTAAGATTTGGCCAGATTTTGATGATTTTGCGGGACATTCGAAGTTATAGATTTTCTAACTAGCGTGGAATTTTAATTATTTTGAAACCAAATGGTCTTTAGTGTTATCAAATTGTGTGGTGATTTGTGGCCACTTATATGGGATGATAATATAAATCATGATGGTGTATATTTATTCTATATGATAAGAAATTGTGGAAGACAAAATGATGATTTGTTGATTGATAGATGACAATGTGTTATTGTGTATTTTAGGCATTGAGAAAATTAATGATAATTCCAATTATTTCGATTATTTATGAGTGGTTTGATTACAAGGAATGTGAGAATAATATGAATGATATTCATAATGATTACCCATTAGGGGATAATTTGTTGCTTTAAAAATAGAATTAAATAGATATGTGCATTTAGGTATGTTTATATTGAAAAAAAATAAAATTAGAGAATGGTAAAATTTGAATTTATTGAGTTTGGAAATTTAACGTATGAAATCATGATGATATATTGATCTATGAAAGGTTCACATGGTAAATATGAAGGTTATTATTTTGTAATCTTAAGGAAAAATTGATATAACTAAAAGTTGGAAGACATATGGTATAGCCATAAGTATGTGATGATGTTACGTGATTACAACATGATATGGTGAATATCATGTAAATGAATGTAATGACTATCCTATAACAAAATAATGTGATGAAAGATTTGGGTTAGTAAGTTAATTAATTTTTTAAAACCATTTCTTAGAGTATTGTGTTATGTTTCATACAATTTGGAAGCGTTGAGTTAAATTTTGAAGTTAAGATGAATTAATAAATTTTTAGCGATGTAATTCTTGGGTGATTTTCGATTGTATTTTTGGACTTCAGGTATAAAGTATTCCATGTTTATTGAGATATGTTAGCGATGGAATATAAGGATGATATGTCGAATAATTTGAAGTTTAGGGTGATGATTGAATGTAATTTTATTCAATTGTGGCAGTATCTTTAGGTTACATTACCCCAATTAAAGGTATTTATGCGATATACAAGAAGGATTATGCATTGATGGTAGACCAACGACCCATTTATGGAATAAGAGTATAGATTTTCATGGATTAAATGTTATTATTGTCTTTTTATAAAAAGAAAGAGCAAAATTTGTATGGGCATAGAAATGTCAAAAGTTTTGCAATTAGAAAATTCTGAGGAAATATTTGCTCTAATATTTAAAGATGATGAGTGATTGATTCACGATAATGATTTATGGTAATGGATTATGTTAAGGTTAGAAAGTGTTCTGAAGTAAAATGATGAATTATGAATTATATGATAGATTGTTGAAGATGCATGATTAAAACATGATTTGGAGTTAGTTTTATTGTGATTCTGTCATCACATTGCAAGAAATATCAATATTTATCAATCATTAGAGTTTTAAGGTATATTTTATTAGAAATGGTGGAAATGGAAATTGTGTATATATTATTATTGGGTGATATATAATTAAAGGAAAAGAACACCATATTGAACTATCTTAATTGTTTTGTTGAGGATAAATAGAATTTTAGAAAATCATGAACAATTGAATTTTTGGAGATATTGTCAATTTAGAATGGAGGCATTTACCCTCAAATATTTTTGTTTGGGAATTCCAAATACACGGAATGGAGGCAAAATAGTATTTAAATCATTGTGGATATATTGATTAAGGTTACGAGATTATTTTTGACTGATATAGTCGGTTAATAGGATAGACTTATAAAATTATATATAGACAATATTGTTAATTACACTGTGGAGTTGGAGTATTTATCTTTGGTTAGTTGCAAGAAGTTATATAATTGAATTACATTGCGCATCTTCTTTTGATAGAATGTCAGACACTATGAAGACAAGTTCAAAAGAGAGGCTATCATCTATGGTTGGTTAATTAAAGGAGACTTGGATAATTATTTATTTTCATGGAATTGACATATAAAAACTAGACACAAGTGGCGATAATTGAGGTTATATATAATATTGAGATATTCCAAGGACGTATGACGAAATGGGTGAAAGATTGTTGTTCGATCTTAATATGTAACCATTATTATAGAAAAAGAATGTGATTAGAGAATAGTTTAAATTAGGACAGAAGGTGAAGATTTGAAGAACATGAAAAGTAGTATCTTGAACCTCAATTTGAAAATAATAATAATAATTGAGTTTTCCTAAGATTTGGAAAAAGGAAAAGATGAGAATACCATATATTGGTTCTTTGGAAACTATTAAAACTATGATGGGAAGGATTAAATTTTGGGACTAAAAGTTCGTTGGAGAAATCATTCCATAGTTATTAGACCCGGACCGGACCGGCCGGTTTGAACCGAAAACCGTTGAACCGGACCATGGTCCGGTCCGAGCCACCTGTTATTTTAAATCTGCAATTGACCCAATAAAACCCAAAGAAATCGCCGGTTTTTCCTCTGAACCGCTGGCCCAAATTTTAAAGAAATCGTTCGGTCCAAATACTTTGTATAAAAACCCTCTCTCATTCTCCTTCACAGTCGAACTCAAACTCGAAATATTTGCCCTACCCCCATAGCAGAGCAGCCCGTCTCTTGCAAGTCGAAATTTCACTCCCAAGAATCCAAACTTCAAATTTCAAGTTATAATAGATGGAAGAAGAAAATGTTAGTTTAAACTTTAAATTTTAGTGGAATCTACAAAAAGAAAATCTAATCCACATTGTGCTGCTGGGTATTTCTATTTTCTTTGTAAATTTCAATTTTCTGTGCTGGGTATTTCCATTTTCTCTGTAAATTTCAATTTTCTGTCCTCAAATTTTTGCTGCAAATCTGATTCATATGTGCGTTGCTGGGTATTTCCATTTTCTTTGTAAATTTCAATTTTCTGTCCTCCAATTTTTATTGCAAATCGGATCCATATGTGCGTTACTGGGTATTTCCATTTCGTAATTTGATGTGTGCATATGTTTGATTGAATTTCACAGTTTTAGTTCTTTGGTTTATGGATTTTTTTTTTTGGTAGATTCCATGAATTGTATGTTGATCAATTGTTGTAATTTAGTTAGCTAATTAGCTTTGTAAGCATGCTGTAAATCTCAATTGTTGTAATGATTCTTTTTGTAGCTTTGTGAGCATGCTGTAAGATTTTTATATTTTTATATGATTGATTGTTGTGATTATTGTTTCAAATTCAGATTTCACCATCTATGATCTAGAATTTGTGAAATTGGGATACAAATTGATATTTACTTAACAAAACAATACGAGGTTAATTTAGTTTTTAATAGAAAATGGAAAATTTTTCTCATTCAATGGAAATAGTTAATATTATTTTTGATAAGAAATGACTCACCGGTTGAACCACCGAGTCGCCGGTTGAACCACTGACCCGTTGACCCACTGCGCTGTCCGGGTCGACGTCTGGGTCGGGTTTGACAACTATGAATCATTCAATAGAAAAGGCACTATGGAAAGTGAAGATCAGATATGTCCTCAAAATCCGCAGCTTTTTTTTTTGTACTTCATTAATTGAATTTCGAGGACGAAATTCTTTTAAGGGGTGAGTTTTGTAGTACCTTAATTTAGTAAAATAAAATAATAATAAATTGAAAAGTCAAATATGACATACTATTATATAAAAAAAAAAAAAAAAAGATTGAGGCGGTGGAGGATTGGATTGATATCAATCCAATCCAAATCCATTACAAAACAAATAAAAATCCATTATCCACATTAAAACACATACACACAGTGAAAAAAAAAAACATGCAGGGAGAGAGAGAGAGAGAGAAAAAGAGAAAGAGAAAAGAGAAAGTGAAAAAAAGGGGGAAGAAGAAGAAAAAAAATAGAAAATTTTTGTCAAAGTGTTAGGAATTAAGTGGTCTACATTATTAGGCTTGAATTCCTCAATTTTGAAAAGTAAGTAAAAAGTTACTTATTATCAAGTTATGTTTGATTTTATAGTTGTTAGATTGTTATATTAAATTCAATTTTATTGAAGGGGTTAAGTGCAATAAACTATGAAATTGAGTAAGATGAAAGAAAAACTAGTTTTAATTATTAAAGAGACTGTAGAAATTGCTTAAACATGAAATGATTAAGTTTGGGTATTGCCTATTTAATTATTAAAATTATTTAAAATAATTAATTGTTTATTTAAAAATTATATCGTATTTCAGGCGATGATACTGACATCAAAACAGCTTACCAATCGGATTTATTTTGCGAACATAGTTCTGTGAATGGAAAAATATAAATATTTTCAAAATATTTATAAATTAAGTTTATTGTTAAAGTATGTGCAATTATATGCAATTATGTGTTCGAATCATATGGTTATTATGAAAATATTTTTATTATTAGACATGTGGAATTTCAAGGATTATTTATTGTATGTTTGTGACTTGATATATGAGACATGTGATATTGAGGTAGGCTAGCGAAGTATCCATGATTATATATTTCTTCTAGTTCACAAAGGGGCCTTGACCGTGTTCTATCCTATACGAAGGGTCTTGACCTGACATTGGTCTCGACCGTGTACATATCGTTCACTGAAGGGCCTTGACCGTGTTCTAGAATTGATTATGAGAGGTCTTTGAGACCGACTTTCGTTCACGGAGGGGCCAAAGACCCGTGACGAAAGTTCTTAGCCCGAGAGGCGGATTATATATTTTAGTCAGAGAGTATGACGAAATGGGTGAAAGATTGTTGTTCGATCTTAATATGTAACCATTATTATAGAAAAAGAATGTGATTAGAGAATAGTTTAAATTAGGACAGAAGGTGAAGATTTGAAGAACATGAAAAGTAGTATCTTGAACCTCAATTTGAAAATAATAATAATAATTGAGTTTTCCTAAGATTTGGAAAAAGGAAAAGATGAGAATACCATATATTGGTTCTTTGGAAATTATTAAAACTATGATGGGAAGGATTAAATTTTGGGACTAAAAGTACGTTGGAGAAATCATTCAATAGAAAAGGCACTATGGAAAGTGAAGATCAGATATGTCCTCAAAATCCGCAGCTTTTTATTTTGTACTTCATTAATTGAATTTCGAGGACGAAATTCTTTTAAGGGGTGAGTTTTGTAGTACCTTAATTTAGTAAAATAAAATAATAATAAATTGAAAAGTCAAATATGACATACTATTATATAAAAAAAAAAAAGATTGAGGCGGTGGAGGTCCAAATCCATTACAAAACAAATAAAAATCCATTATCCACATTAAAGCACATACACACAGTGAAAAAAAAAACATGCAGGGAGAGAGAGAGAGAAAAAGAGAAAGAGAAAAGAGAAAGTGAAAAAAAAGGGGGAAGAAGAAGAAAAAAAATAGAAAATTTTTGTCAAAGTGTTAGGAATTAAGTGGTCTACATTATTAGGCTTGAATTCCTCAATTTTGAAAAGTAAGTAAAAAGTTACTTATTATCAAGTTATGTTTGATTTTATAGTTGTTAGATTGTTATATTAAATTCAATTTTATTGAAGGGGTTAAGTGCAATAAACTATGAAATTGAGTAAGATGAAAGAAAAACTAGTTTTAGTTATTAAAGAGACTGTAGAAATTGCCTAAACGTGAAATGATTAAGTTTGGATATTGCCTATTTAATTATTGAAATTATTTAAAATAATTAATTGTTTATTTAAAAATTATATCGTATTTCAGGCGATGATACTGACATCAAAACAGCTTACCAATCGGATTTATTTTGCGAACATAGTTCTGTGAATGGAAAAATATAAATATTTTCAAAATATTTATAAATTAAGTTTATTGTTAAAGTATGTACAATTATATGCAATTATGTGTTCGAATCATATGGTTATTATGAAAATAGCTTTTATTATTATACATGTGGAATTTCAAGAATTATTTATTGTATGTTTGTGACTTGATATATGAGACATGTAATATTGAGATAGGCTAGCGAAGTATCCATGATTATATATTTCTTCTAGTTTACAGAGAGGCCTTAACCGTGTTCTATCATATACGAAGGGTCTTGACTTGACATTGGTCTCGACCGTGTACATATCGTTCACTGAGGGGCCTTGACCGTGTTCTAAAATTGATTATGAGAGGTCTTTGAGACTGACTTTCGTTCACGGAGGGGCCAAAGACCCGTGACGAAAGTTCTTAGCCCGAGAGGCGGATTATATATTTTAGTCAGAGAGTACATTTTTGGTGGATTTTTCAGTAAGTTTGATATGATGAGATTATAGCATGGTTATCAGCTGATGCCTATATCATGATTTTGAGATGATATTTTACGACATTATGTGAATATTTCACTTTTGGTTATAATTACATGATGTAATCTTGTGAATTATTAAATGATATGAACTCCATTTTCGATAGAAATGTAAAATTGAAAAAGTATAATTATTTTCGAACTGCTCCACTCATTGGGTTATCAACTCCTATATTTTCCTACGATTTTTTCTACAGGTGAAAATTGATTCTTCTTAGCTGGAAGAGCCTAATGATTTCGGAATAAGAGCCACATGACATGTTGAGTGTTATAATTCATATTGATGAAGCACGAAGTAAATAATTTAGGCCCACGCATTATGTTTTATATAAACATTTGATTTTGGCGCATTTTTTTAAATAACTCATAGTCAACTTTGGTAATAGATTTGACATCTAGTCAGCATTTATCATCAACGCACGTCACGTTTCGGGTCCACTAGGGTGATTCGGGATGAGTCGTGTCAATAATTTACTTTCAATTTCTTGTTCTTCATTGAACTAAGTTCCAAACTTATCAAGAATTATTTTCCTGTAGTGTTGAAACAATTCGAGTGAAATTCTTGAATCCTGTGATTAAGGTGTCAACATTTTGCGGTGATTGTATTGGTTACTTGGTTCAATATTTTTGGGTCAAACTCTAAACGTTGATTCTTGGCTTTCTTAGGTTTGATTCAATTTCGTATGGATTTCGTAATTACTATTGCTACATGTGTTCACATCATTTTTCCTTGAAAAATTTTTGTTCTTGAAGAAAGAACAAGTGTAACTTTTGGAAAAAAAGGTTCTGCCTTCCAAGAAAAGGAATATTTCTTTAAAGAAAATGATGGACATTTTAATCCAATAAATAAATGAAATTTTTGACAAAGTGATGAATCCACATAGGGTGCCAAGAAAAGATTTTGAGAATCAGGCTCTGGTTGCTTGAAGAATGGATCAATACGAATAAGGTCAATTTTAGTCAAATCACGAGGATTATCAGGAATAGAAAATAATAGACTTTACTCAAGAAACACAATATGACGAGAAACGTATAATTTCATCCTTGCCCATAACCCGAGAAAACACAGATAGCAGAGCGAGATGTCAACTTGTTACGTTCAACTTCAGGACCGGAAAACAAAGCAAGCACAACTAAAGACTCTCAAAGAAGTGCTATTAGAGTGAATAAGATCAAATGACGCAACAGAATGAGAAACACTTCCAGGAAAAGGTAAAACAGAAAATTTAGCTAATTTGCAACCACAGAAATGTCATAAGTTTGCAAATCTCCCAATTGACCTTTAGAAACTAAAAAATTCAAACGACTAGTGAAAACATGTCTAAGACGAGAATGCCACAAACAAAACTAGAAGACAATGAATTCAAAGAAAAAGATGACAAGTTAAGACCAGATGCTGCAATGTATAGTGGTCTTAGATTGATCGAAACATATAACTCTTCTTGTCTACGGCCTATCCCAATCATTATATGAGATTGGTGGTCCTGCACATGATAAGAAGTAGAAGAAAATTAAACTAAATATCTAGAACCACACAATTGGCTAATAGAAATAAGATTTAAAGTAAGAGCTGGAACACAATATATGTTTTAAAGATGTAAATTATGTGTGTTAACAGAACCAATACCTGCTAAAGGCAATAATGTGCCATCAACAGTCATAACAGACATAGACGAGTTAGAAGAATGCAAGTCATTAAAGAGTTTTTAGTTAGATGACATGTGCTTGAAAGCACTGTAGTCAAATATCCATGAGGAAAAAGTATCCGATTGACTTTGAGATGACAAACCCATATGATTAGAGGTTGACATAACATGTGACTCTGTGGCTAAGAACTTTTGAAACTGCTCTACTAAATTAGTCAACATAGGACTAGAGGAAGTTGGAGCTCCAAGTAGAGACGAGTCATTAGATGGCATTGTAGTAGCTACGTTAGTAGTGGGATCACAGGATCACCGTCGTGGTTGTGGCTACTGCTTCTTCAGTAGTTTGGGACATTGAGATTTCCAATATCCATTTTGCTCACGAAAGTTGCACTCGTCACTAGCAACTTGCACGTAACCTTTGTTTTGATTCTGTGTGGATGATCAAGAGGATATAGTCAACACTAAGATGCTAGATGGACGAAAAGATACTTCTCCTGCAAGAGATTTCAAACGTGTTTCTTTAGCTACAAATCCTTCAATATCACTGCGAAGTACCATAAAAAATTAAACTAAGCGCTGCTCCTTTCTAAAAGTGATATATTTCTCAGATGCTTTCAGTCCCACTGATTCTATAAGAGCCAACTCATCCCAAATTGAATTCATAGTAGCAAAAACCTCGAGAATACTCATATCCTTTTGTTGTAAAGCCTATATATCAATCTCTAACTGATATCATTTTGCAGAATTAAACTCAGTGTATAATTTCTAAAAGTCCCAAACTTATTTCGCTGTTTCAAACTTTGCCGACTGTGTACCAATGGATTGCTTAACAGAATTATGAATCCAAAATTTTCGCATTGTTTGACTCCCAATTATTTAACTCTGTCACATAATTCTCGATAGTGTTCTTAGATTTCATGACAGTTCCACAAATATAACCCCACAATCGTTTTCCTTTTAGAAAATTCCTCATCATAGTACTCCAATATGATTAGTTTTTACCACTTAATATGACATTAATAGATTGAAGTGAATCATTCTTTTTAGTTGTCATCATGAAATTAACGAATAAACAACTGATAAAAAAAATCTGCATATTCCAAGAAATTCAACGACAACCAATGTACCAACATGAAGTACCATCGGAATAAACCATACAATGCATGTATAGCCAAAGAAATACCACCAAATTGTTAGAAACTAACCAAGGAAGAAACTATCTCATTGAAGCGTCAACGAAAAACCCCACATACGCCTACACACCCCACCGAACCCCAGCAACTTCCGTTCACGCACTGCTGGAATCAAACGCGTGGTGTCACACGTGCAAGTCAGGCAGGATTATCTCGTCGTCATAAATCTAAATATAGTCCCCAATTGCCGAATGAAAGTTTTGTTAGAAAGATATTGTATATATATTTTCAGTGACGACTCAAGAGAAAATTAGGGTTTCCTATTATTTTTTATGCTACAAGTAGTTTGAGAATGGATAGACTGGAAAAAAAATAAATAAATAAATAATTCAACAAATATGTTTAGGCTTTAATACTATGATAATATATAATCTAATAATATATAATCTAATATAAAGAATCAAACATATAGAGAACCAAAGAGGATGGGGAAGAAGAAGAAGAAAAAGAAAACAATTGAGCCACCAAAGTGACTAGGTTTCTAATGAAAAACACATAAGTTTATATCAAAACTAAATATTAAACTAACTATACACAATAATATTATATCTAAATCGTAAAAGGATAACAAAAGTCACATTTGATCAACTTTCTCTAGACGTTCTTTTAATGAGAAGAATGACTTTCATAAAATTAGTCAAATAGATCCAAAAGCAATTTTTGAATCTCAAATGCTCATTTTGTCTGCTTTAAAGTATGCCAAACGAGCTCTTATCTTAATAATCACTTTGTCAAGCAATGTTTTCTGTGAATAATTTTGATCAAAATTTTATATAGATACAATTACAACGTATAAAAAAACAACCTTATTCTCAGGGACACTAAGGCCCGCTTGATTTGTATTTTAGTTTCCAGTTTTGAAAAAATATTAAGTCTACTTTGAGTTTATGTTTTAAAATTGGAGAAAAAAACTTTTCATTTGTCTTGAAAATTATTTCTCAATATGAAAAACTGAAAAACACATTTGATTTAGAATTTGTAGAAATTATTTTATGACTTATTATAATTTGATTATTCAGCGAAATCGAAAAAAATTATTCTAGTATTTATCAAATAATATATACATTTTAAATTAGTGAATCTTATAACATTTTTCATGCACTCGGAATTACAGTAAGTAATTGTCAATGATAAGATTGCATCAGACAATTCAATAGCAAGTAGACTTATGAGTCCATATGTAGTCATTCCACATTTGTATAGCAATTTGATGCATGACTTATCCATTTGAGTTATTTTACAATAATCAAATCGTTGGCGATCACCAAGGCACCGTCGTGAGCAATTACTGATATTATAAGAGATATTATCATAAATCATTGATAATGCTTTTAATATTTAATTATTTTTTAATGTTATTAATTACTGCCAAATTTTTAATAAAAAAGTAGAAATGTAAAATATTAAAGTTGGGGGTTTAGATAAAATCTCGTAGGCCTTAAGTAATCACCTCATTTGTATAATACTTTAGCTGACTCTGATTGTGCTGGTCGAGTTAGAAAATCTTGGAAGACTTGAGTTTATATATTAGAAAAATGAGAGTACGGGGAACACGGGCACTCTTTGATGAGATCTCTAATTCACTCCAAGAGACAAGCATATTTTATGGTCAAACTCATATACCTATCGTACAATAACCCTTTATCGGAAATATACATGTTCGTGTTCAATCTCAAATTTATTGAAAATAAGAATTATTTTTTGTTCTTTAATAAGAAAAATGAACAAACTTTGGCAAAAAAATACCATCTGTCGTGGAAATTATAAAATTCATTTAAAAAATAATAATTTCTGGGATAAATATTTTTCAAATATTTTAAAATAATACATAGGTAGACCGTGAACAAATTTCTCACCCCAATAGAACATATTAGAAAAAAAGGCATGAACCAAAATAATATTATTTATTGTGGCTAAGAGGATCCAGTTGTAAACATTATACTAACGTGTAAAAAATAAAAATAAAAATCAAATGAAGTTAAAAAATTAATGGAAATAGAATCAATTAATAGCTGCGGAGCAAAATATTAGTAAATGTTGTTTGAAGAATTTTGTGAATAGTGACGCCGAAATAAGTATAATGATGGTGACAAAGCCGAGGCAAGAGTTGGACTCTTTGTCCTTAAGTCGAATTTGCCCCGCAACGGTGCCTACGGATTTCGGCAATCGACTCCCAAGATACAACGGCTACACTTGTGTTTGTAGCACTCCAAAACACAAGTACAACGAACCAAATGTAGGCTTATGTACTCCACAGATGAAATGAAAGAAAATCAAAATAAATGAAATAATTTTAATTTTGGATAGAAGAGAGGATGAGAGACGTTTTTGCATATCAAATTGTGAGGAATAGGACACCCAAAGGGTCCTATTTATAGACCATGAAGGGGTGTGGACGAAATGGTTGAGGCCAAACCATGCACCCTTTCCAAACAATGCACCTTTATGAAAAGGTGTCTATTCACTAATGGTTGAGGTCTTTTTCGTAATTTCTCATTCATCCGATATTGGTTTTCGAAATGCCAAATATACCCTTCAATACATACAGGTCGATCCCCGTTTGTGCGCCCCGAAGCGGCGAAGTGGCAAACAATTTTGCCTAAACGGATTGAGTCGAGCTTTTGAGTATTTGGCCGAATTCGATACGAACTTTAATCGATTTTCAATTCTCAATTTATTTAACCAATATCCATCAAATGTTTGTTGTAAAATTTCTGAAATGATTTTGTGAGTAACTTTGGCAGCATTTAGTAAGAAAGGACTAGATTTTCACATCAGGATAATAACGAACTTGCCACAACCTCTACCATCCTTTCCCTCTTCAAAATTTTCGTGGATCATCATGGTATTATCAAGTTAATCCAGACCATTACCCAAAAAATCTTGGAGGTCTGATATTAATCAAAATCTCGCATTCTTCACGCTTGCCTCTTCAAAATGATGTTTGCCCGGGACATTTTGTTATGAGATAGATATGTTGTTTACTTTTGGTTTTCTTTTAGCAGAGACTCTCAATGCAACGTTGAGATTAATGACATACATCAATAACTATTGCGCTTTGTAGGCTTTAATTTTCTCCTTCAGTATATATCATATGACATGACTCGATGTTGAATAGAGAAGCCTAGTTATCTGCACATGGTGATTCTATTTCTTTTAAGTTGACTGCTTTAGATGTACAAAGATGACATGCTTTTGTCATGCTACAGTTCAAATCTTGTTCATTGTGACGTTGACTGTTTATCGCTGCACTCTAACCATGCAGTTAAGGCGTTATGTATGCCTAAGTCGTAGTATGACTTGGTTTCACTCTGTTGGGTTGTTCTCTTTTTCTCAAAGGATTAAGGAAAGCAATATCAACTGTATGAATTAGTATTCTTGGATCGGAGAAGGTTGTGATATGTGCTAATTATTGGATAACGAATACATTATTATTATTATTATTTTCAGGTAGTCTATGATGCATTTTGATTCAGGTTGCTTCTGCATCGATGCTGTTGCAGAACGACAAAGATAACATACCAATCACTTTTCAAATTTTTGTTATTCAGATGGTATAAGGTTGTGAGTAAAAATATCCCGATCAATTGGCAATGATCTTGAGTTGCCTCTTGCCTGAGGTGGAGGAGAAGACCAGCATCAGCGGAGTAACGTTTATGATTTATAGTCAGTCTCTCTGAATTGCACTTTACCGTGTAACTTGAGACTATTTTTTATGTTGCGCCTTAATTTAAGGTTAGTTTAGATTAGACGTTTCAACAAATTGCTCCAAAAAGTAAGTTTGATTTATTTTTTTATTATTATTTTTTATTTTTTTCAATTAACAATCTTACACTGCGATTTGTCTTTGGATCTCTACTTTATTAATTGATTTGGGCATCTCAAAAGGACAATTCCAATATGCTGACGGGCTCTTTGTCTCTACTCAAATTCTAGCACAGCCATAAAATATTTCTTCAGATTGTAACTTCGAAAGAATACTTTATATACATCAATTAAATACTTGGTATGATACAACTTATTCAGGACAAGTCAGATATAACTTTTTTGTAATATTAGTTGTTCTTTCTGTAATAGCCTTTAGCTGCAAGCCGGCAGGGGATAAAGTCATAAAACTGGTAAGTATCTTCTGTGAACTCTATATAAAGCTCTATTTGTTGCATGAGTTTTACTTCACTACCAAACTTTACTTTTAAACATGTCTAAGGCTAAAATGCTTGCAGTTTTCATAGGTTTTGTTCTTTTGGGCTACCTTAGCGACCCTTTGGCTCATGCTTCAAATGTTGATGAGCCAAATGCTTTGTCGACCTCCATCCCGAGTACCCAAGGGGATGTTCACGTCCCATTAGAAGAACCACTTGGTGGATTGCCTCATAGAAGATTGTTGGAATGTTGTGGATGTCACGGCAGATCTTGTCAATTTTGCTGCAAGACAAAGAATTGAACGTGGGATCTTAATATCGTTTTTCGCAATTGGTATTGTGTTTTCATCCTGTCAAATGTTGTGTTGGCTAAAATAATGTATCAATGAACTTTGATACCGTAGTGTCACCTACACGTTCCTTTTATGCATCAACTCGTGTAATCTCAGTTTTCTGTTATGTGTGCCATCTAAGGAATATAAAATATTTTCTCATGATCATTGGATTTTTCAGAAATTTTCGGGTAAGCAATCCTTCCTTTTTGAAAATCTATAACTATAAAATTAATGCTCACTTTGGGCGTCTTTATAAATGTAAGCAATCTTGTATTGATAAATGTTTTTATTAATAGCATGTACAAGATGTAAGATGCATCACCAAAGTATGCTACAAAATTCTTTTGAAAATATATAATATAATTAACTCTTAATAGGAAAATTTGTTTTTCCCATTTTCATTTAAAAAACGTTTTTAAAAGGAAAGGAATAGTTAATTGAAACAATTTAATATCTTGCAATCGAGTCTTCAATTGTGACTGTGTCAATTGATTGATGATTTATAAAATAAGAAAAAAATTAATTTATTTTAATAGTTAGTCATGTTTAAGTGATGAAATAATATGACACACATACAAGCACAACCATCGTGCTCTAGCTAGTAAACATGGACAGACCGTTTGCATCGAGCAACAATATCATGTGTAGGTGGTTACAGTGGCGAATCCAGGAATTTGAGTCAGCACGGGCGGCCGTCGACCGTCGACTGCAATAAAATATTAAGAACTCGTTTGATGTACTTTTTTTTGTTGCAAAAAATGCATTTTGGAATAGTTATTTGATAAAAAATAAGTGGTTAAAAATAAGAAAAAAATTTGAATTTACATGTAATATTATTTTATTAAAAAATGTATGGTTGAAAATAAGAGAGAAAAATGTATTCTAAAATAAATGGGAATTAAATAAGGCATAAAATTTAAATATGACAATTATTTTGTTGAAATTGAACATATATAATTTTGTTATAAAAATAAACCGTACTCACCAAATGACATTGTTACCAAATTTTATATAATTCAAAGGAAGAGGACGGGTTCAATTACAATTGCATTAAACCCGCTATAATTAACATATATAAATTTGTTAAATTTAATATCACAAATCAATCAGTGCCATAGTGGTCAATCTCTTAACAATTATAAGAAGCTATCCAGGTTCGAATCCCCTCATACCCATTCCATCAATTTTTGGTAAAAATTGTAGGAGCAAAAAAATCATGCAAAATTCGTTGTAAAGGGAATCGAACCCGGGACTTGCAAGAAGAAAATGCCGCCCCTACCCAACTTGGCTGAGAGGAGTTTTTGAATTAAAAGTTAATATCAGTAATATAACCTAAAAAATGTATATGTTCTCCAAAAAAAAAAGAGTTGCCGGCGGATTCAGCACGCGCGGCCGCGGGTGCTGGCCGGGTGCTGGATCCGCCACTGGGTGGTTAGCAATGATACCAGCAAAAGTCGAAAATAATCATTAAAATAAACACACATTCTATTTTGATATCCTATGAAGTCATTTAACAGATTTTTTATGGGAAAATATACCACTGGGATCTTCAACTTATTTTTCAAACAGCAAGTTAGTCATGAATCTTTACAAAGAAGCACGTCCCAACTTTTAACTTATAATGTACAATAATTTAAATTTACATCTTGAGGACATGAAAGCATGTTTCAATTCAAATTTTTAATAGTTATGAGAAAAATCCAACTTCATAAAGGGCAATGATCCATTATCAGAGACATTTCATCAACTCAACGTTAGCTTATTTTGGACCTACATGGCTGATTAAGTCCTGGCAATCTTGTTGTTATTGTTTATTAACTTAATCAAAATTGAATTCTATGAAACCTCTACTTGCGACAAGTCACGTAGCAGTTAGTTAAGCAAAAAGTAAAAGTAAGAGGATATTTAAGGTCACTCTGCTTTGGTATTGGCTCTTCTATATGTGCCTACCGAGGTCATGCCCTTAGACGTCTCTCCAAATTGCTATCATCCAAGGGGACGCATCGCACATCTGTTGTAGTAATTTCTGAGGCAATTGGCGAGGCTTTTTCCATGAAGGCCTCGGCCATAGTCATTGCCTCATTCAAGTTATTGTACATTAGATTGACTGATTGATGTAACAACTTTGTAGTTGCAAGGCTCATAGAGTTTTTAGAAAACATTTCAAATTATACACGGTAGGATTGCTACAGGACTATGACATCTATGGATTGACACAACTGATAAGATTTGGCTTGACAGATGAGACATTAAGATGCAGTCACATGACAAGCATTCCAAGAATCTCTTATTTATAATTAATAACACCTAGTGACATTCAAATATAATTGATCATTGCCCAACAAAAACTCTATTAAGTGACTATAAACCCAACACCAGCATGTATTACGTCCATTATATCCATTCCACTTGAGCATTGGACTGTCGTTAATGTATCACTTCTTATTGATGCTTTGGTCAAATATAGTTTGACTTTGATGTCCAACTGTGCAGTAACATACATGTGGATGTGAAGAAGAGATGGATCTCTTGATAACTAGATCCAGGGCAGACGCAGAATTTTTTAATTAGAGGGTACAAATAAACTTTGTACAAATCGAATACTTTGTTATTGATTTTTGAATGATTTATATTTGATCCGAGAAGATGCAATTTTATATTTAAAAAACATATCTTCATTAATATTTTGCTCATAATTTTTGTCCATTTGATTTCAAACAATTATTTTATGAATATTTTACTCATCACAAGAAAATTCATATTTATGTTTAAAAAATTTATAGTGTATTTAATACTTTAATCAATTCAGGTGAATGAAAGGAAAAACATATAACCAATATTCAATCAAATAAATAAAATTCGTTAAATATAAGTTAAATTATATATAATCAGTTCAAACACATTCTACATACACAAATAAGATAGGAAAAAAATGCAAATTTAGATTTTAATTAATTGAAAATTTGATTGAAAAGTAAAAATTTGTAGTAAATGTGATAATTTGTAGAAAAATTTTAAACAAATTTTAAAAAATTAGAAAAGTTAAGGTTTTGGTAAATTGTGTGAAGGAGAATAAAAGAGTAAGAAAAAAAATTTTGAAATTTATTGTGATTTTGCCCCTGTTTGGTGAGGATTAAAATCAATTTTTTAGTAAATTTTAATAAAATTAAAAAGTTAAGGATTTTATGAAAATATGTTATTAAAATTGTTTATTAACTTTGATTTAGATTAAAATTTAGATTTCAGTTGATACCAAACATGACTTATCAAAAAAAAAATATATATATATATATATATATATATATATAATAATAATAATAATCTCAAAATTTTGGGGGTCACTTGACCTTGCATGACGCCCCTTGGGTCTGCCCCTGGCTGGACCACATAATAACCACGAGAAATCCCATGAGTAAAAGTTTACCTTCTTTTTTTTTTCTTTTTTTATCACGAGTGAATTTTTTTTAAGAGGAAAAATTAAATGCTATGTAGTTTCACTGAATTTATAACCCACATCTAGATGGTACTAGATGATATGTTGAATGAAAAGTAAAATTAAATAATTTATATAATTCCACATATTATTTAGTGTCACATTAACGCTACTAGACTGGCGGTGAAGTTAAATAGCATTACTCTTTTAAGAGAAAATCTGCCTTTAAAGAAAAGGTGGATATTTTGATAAAAAATTAAGTGATTTTTTTTTGGAAAAGTGACGAATCCACGAAGGGCACCAAGAGAAACTTTTGAAAATGAGGCTTTGGCTGCCGAATATGTTCAACATCGACAACTACATCACCGACAAAAGGTATAGCTATACGCGCCTCACCAAGGAGGTGGCAATTATGAAAGTCAACATGAGGAACCTGATTCAACAGAATGTTGTCAAGCAATTCCTTCTCTGACAAATTCAAGCATAAAGGGAAAGGCAAAATGCCCCTAAATGTGCAACACCAAGGCTTCTTTGAACTCCACTGCTAAAGCTAAAGGAAAAGTCAACAACAAAAATGAAGAAGTGTAGAGTGGCAATCCACATAATATGAAGGAGAGAGGTTAGCCCCTTGAAAGAGAGGTGAAAGTAGACATCACGATACCTATTCTATAGCCTCCCCTGCCATGGACCAGCTAAATGAGGAAACCTTTCTCTTGTTTATGAGTAAGAGATGAGCTCCTCGAAGCCCGCCAACTTCTTTGGCAAGATGGGAGGAGCGACGCTCAGAAAGCAAATTATCAGTATCCAACTCAACCACCTCGACAAAGGCCTGGTGAGGTCGAGCCATCCAGGTCGGCCAAGCGAGACGATGATAATTACAATCTTTATTTTTCTGAGGATATTAAAGAATAGCCTTTCGGGTTGGGCCCTATCTCATAATCTTAGAGGAGCCTCCCATGTTTTGAAGTATATAGCCTTCTACTTAACCCTAGCTGGAGGGACGAAGAAATGGTATAATAAGATCTGCAACTAACAAAGAAATTTTTGCCAGTTTGGAAGACGGTAAGTGAGAATGTAAAAATGTTGTGAAATTTGACATAAAATTAAAGTTCAGTGACCGAATCGCAATTTCACTGAATGTTCTATGACCCATGACAAAATTTATGCAAATCAAATAGAAAACTATGTGAATATAACAAATTCAAGACTCCTAAAAATTTCTCAGTGGTGATTATATTAAGGAGAAATGATTTAATGCTCATCGCTACTCTCTTATAGTAAGCATCGGTGATATTGCATATTAATTTATTTGTGGAAGCATTCATGGCTAGTCTCAATATTTGAATTAAAATTGTTATCTATCAATGAATTAATATATCATGTCATCATTACTTAGTATAAGACAAGCAGCGTTGCTCAATAGACTACTTCTATACGAATAAGAGTTCATGCAAAAGAGAGGACAGACTAAAAACTGAATTAGTAGAATATATTTTAGGACAATTCAAACAAAAGATAGTGTAATATAAGTTGTTCTTTCTATAACAGCTAGGTCGTCACCATATAAAACTGGCATGTCTATATAAATCCCTATTTAATGCATGAGTTTGACCCCAATACCAAATTTTAGACCTATCGACTAAGACAATAGTGACAACATTTTCTGCAATTTTCAAGGGGTTTGCACTTTGCTGCTACCTTATTAGCAACCCTTTATCCCATGAAGTTTCAAATTTTGATGAGCCAAATAGACAATATTCAAATGAATATGCTTTGCTAAAATAATCCCATCAATGATATGCCAAGGCATCATACTAAACCCATGTTTGGTGTAGTTAAAAATCAAAATTTTATTATATTTTATTAATATTTGATGAAATATATGATTAAAAAATTGATAAAAGTTGTTGATCTTATAACATATGTGATTGATAATGAATTTGATAAAAAACGAGTTTTAGAAAATGAGAGCCAAACAGGGATTAAATTGTCACATAGTCGATCGGCCTTGAAGCGCCATTATGTAATCCAATAAGAAAGAGCAAAGAATATTGGAAGTGCAATGATAGAGGGCCCTTATCCATTATAGTATGATTCAAATCTACTTGTTTTGGATAGACGTAATTGACTTGGGGCTCGTTGAAGTGGCTGTTACTTTTGTAGTAGAGTTTCATGAGGAAACTACCTTAAATATTTTCTTGTGAAACATATTTTTCAAATATTTTAAATAATACATAGATCATATGAACAAATTTCTCATCTCAATAGAACATATTATAAAAAAGTCATGAACTAAAAAAAATATTATTTATTGTGGCTAAGGGGACCTACTTGTAAACATTCTACTCGTGTCCCAAAAAAAAAAAAAAAGAGGAATTTAAATAACGCTGCAAATTTAATGGAAATAGAATTATTTTACAGTCGTGGAAAAATATTAAGAAATATTTATTATAATATTTCTGAACAAATATTTCTGAAATGATTTTGCAAGTAATCTTGGCAGCATTTAGTAGGAAGGACTAGATTTTCACATCAGGATAATACCTTGCCACTACCTGTACCATCCTTTCCCTCTTCAAAAGTTTGTGGATCATCATGGTCTCGGCAAGTTAATCAAGACCCTCAATTTAATGGTATAGATTCTGGGAGGTACTGTATGTTTTGGATATTCCCCTATGGCTCTGATAGAATGTGGATAAATTACTTTCCGATTTTCCATTTGCAGAAAAATTATTCTAAGTGTAGTCGTGCACACTTTCTTTGTATCATCTTTACTTTAAAGAAGCACATTTCAACAATCATAAAATTTCATTTCCACGCCTCTCTTTATGATGTCAAAAACTTTTCGTTTTAATAGCTGCAAGATTTCCCCCGTCTCCTTCAACAGAGATAGAGGTGAAGTTTCTGCTGTAGCAGACAATGCCTTGTTGAGATCAATGATCTAAATCAACAAACAACAATTGCACTTTGCAGCTTGTAATTTTCTACTTCAGTTTACTTTATATGACTTCAGAACTTGAGAGGCTATTTTCAATGTTACACCAGAAGTCTTACCGGTTAGTTTAGATGAGGCGTTTCAACAAATTTCTCCAAAAATAAAAGTTCCATTTGTTTTTCTGAGAATCCCAGAATGTGATTTGTCTTTGACCTCTAGTTTATTAATTGATTTTGGCATCTCAGATGGACAATTCCAATATGCTGATTGGTTCTTTGTCTCTACTCAAGTTCTTGCACACCCATAAAATATTTCTTAAGATCATAACTTGAGAAGAATACTATATAGGTTTTAAAATAAAAGCTTGGTATAAAACAACTTATTATTTAGGACAAATCAAATATAACCTTTTTGTAATATAAGTTGTTGTTTCTGTAATAACCTTTATCTGCAGGCCGGCAGGGGATAAAACTGGTTATGTGCTGCAAACTCTATATAAAGCTCTACCTGTTGCATGAGTTTTACTTCACTACCAAACTTTAATTTTAAACATGTCTAAGGCTAAAATGTTTGCAGTTTTCATGGGTTTTGTTCTTTTGGGCTACATTAGCAAACCTTTGGCTCATGCTTCAAATGTTGATGAGCCAAATGCTTTGTCAACCTCCACCCCAAGTACCCAAGGGGCTGTTCACATCCCATTCGAAGAACCACTTGGTGGATTGCCACATAGAAGATTGTTGGAATGTTGTGGATGTCAGGGCAGATCTTGTCAACTTTGCTGCAAGACAAAGAATTGAAACGTGTGATCTTAATATCGTTTTTCGCAATAGGTATTGTGTTTTCATCCTGTCAAATGTTGTGTTTGCTAAAATAATGTATCAGAGAACTTTGATACCGTGTAGTGGGTCAACTACATGTCATTTGTAAAACTCATTTTCCTTTTTATGCATCAACCTATGTAATCTAAGTTTTTTTGTTATGTGTGCCATCTAAGGAATGTAAAAATATTGTCTCCTTATGATCATTCGATTTTTAGAAAATTTCAGGGTAAGTATTCCTTTTTGAGAAATTATAACTACAAAATTGATGCTCACTTTGGGTGTATTTATAAATTTAAGTGCGGTAAGTACAATCCACTTAGGATTTTAAGGAGATGACAAATCTTAGTGGGACATAAAATTTTGTCATGAATAAAATTCTATTTCAAGCGAAAACCTTTTTAAATGCTGATTTGTACAAAATGATATTTTAGGATAATTTCTATCAACAAAAGAATGTAAAGATTTAAAAAAAAAAAAAAAAAAAGACTATAATCACAAGGTGGCATTTTTGAGAGACTAGAAATTTAGAACCTAATTCGAAATTCAATTTGTCAGAGATGAATAGTTTTTACTAATGGCATATACAAGATGTAAGATGATCACCAAAGTATGTTACAAAATTCTTAAAATATATATGTGAATCTTCACAGGAAATTTCTTTTTCACATTATAGTCTAAAAAATGTTTTTAAAATTAAAAAAAAAACAAATTGAAACAATTTTAATATCTTGCAAGCGACTCTCCAGTTGTGACTGTCTATCAATTAGTTGATGATCGATCAAATAAGAAAAAATTAATTTAATTTATTAGTTATGTTTAAACTAGGAAATAATGTGACACTCATACAAGCACAACGTCATGCTCTAGCTAGTATACATGGACATACCGTTGGTAGGAATAGCAATGGGGTGGGTTCGGGGTGGGGCGGGGCAACTTTTTGCCCCATTTAATTTTTTTTTTCAAAGTTTCGAGTTATGTTATTATTAGGGAATAAAATACAAATTCAAAATGAGTTTTTAACGGATGAATTGTCTAGAAATAAAATTATTTTTAATCTTTTTTTTCCTTTCACAGGATGGGTTCGGGGCGAGGTGGGACACCAACTAGTTCAGGGCGGATTTTATTTTGCCCCATTCAGGGTGGGACTCCGCCCCGACCATCACTAACCGTTGGTATCTGGCAACAACAATAGGTGTTGGTTGTTAACTATGACATTAGCAAAAGTCATAAATAATCATTAGAATACACGCATCTTCTATTTTGATATCCTATTAAGTTAGTAAATAGAAATTTTTAGGGTAAAATAAACCATTGGTCTTCAACTTATTTGTCAAATAACAAATTTGTTGTGAACCTTTAAAAAGAAGGAAGTCCCAACTTTTAACTTATAATTTCACAATAAATCAAATTCACATCTTCTTGACCAAATGAAAACATATTCCAATTCAAATTTTTAAGAGTTACGAATAAAATCTAACTTCATAGAGTCGATGATCCGATTACAAGAGACATGTTATCAACACAACATTTGCCTAGTTGGATCAACATGGGGCTATTTGAGTATTGACAATTTTGTTATTGTTTGTGATCAAAATTAAATTCTATCATGCTTCTACTTGAGATACAAGTCACGTAATAGTCAGTTAAGTAATTGGATATGTAAAATCATCACTCTACTTCAGTATCACCTTTTTCACACGTGTCCACCAAGGCAACGAGGTCATGCACTTGGATGTTTTTGTCCAAATTGCTATTATCAAAGGAGAGGTATTACAATTTTGCTGAAGTACATTAATGCGGCAATTGGCAAGTGGCATCTTCCATGAATGGCCTCAGCCATAGGCATTACCTCGTTTTAGGTCAATGTACATTAGATTTGCTGGTTGATGTGACAGTTCAGCATTTGTGCATCTTATAGAACTTTTTAGAAAAAAATCCAGGTAATGCAAGCTAGAAGTGCTACAAGGCTATGACAACCATGGATTGACAAAAGTGATAAGATTTGGCTTGACATATGAGATATTAGGATGAAGTTATGTGTTAACCATCCAAGGAATATCTTGATAGCTAGACCACGCTGAATGTGAAGAAGAGCCGGGATCTGTTGATACCTAGACTGCCCTAAATTTGGAGTCAATAGATTGGCACTCTCTATTGATGTGATCCATGGAACGAATGCAATGAAGTCAAGTTCGAAACAAGATTTGTTGATTGTTGACGAAGGGTGGATGATGACGTTGCAAGCGAAGAGGATCAAAGAAATTATGCTATTACTTGTTCAAGCTAAAATGGATGAAATATCGATCTTGACAAGCAATTCCACAAGTTTCATGTTGAGCTCGAAAGGAGAAACATGACGGACCAACTTGATTCAAACCACAGATGAAAGAGTTGCGAAAACAAATTGGTTCAACGTGATTCAAACATTAGAAGAAGGGTCTGACGGGGATAACTATGTGACTCATAGTTATCAAAGTGATTGCATAGCATTATGCAAAAAAAAATTAGAGAGGCCATTTTAGCTCTTCTATGCGATCGCATCTGAAGATACTATGTGACTGCATAGTTAATTTTGGGTCGATAGAATATTTCAAAATTCGTGAATTCTCCTAATTTAGTTAAAACTCTATATTTTTGTATCTTTTATAATATTTAGGAATTTGATATCGTTTTAACTAGTATTACGAAATCTCCAATTTATGTTAAAACTCTATTTTTGGTAACTTTTAGTATTATTATACTTTTATTCCGTTTTTAACTAGGTTTTGTGGGTTTCCTATAAATATGATTCATTATTTTATTGTAAATATTCATTCATTCAATAAGAGAGATTATTTTATGAGCAATTTTTGCTTTCAATTCCTTGATCTTCATTGAACAAAATTTCGAACTTATCAAGAATTATTTTCTTATGGCGTTCAAACAATTTAAATTAGATTCTTGAATCTTACGATCAAGAGGTCAACATATTGTCGCGATTGTGTTGGTTACTTGGTTCAATATTTTTGGGTCAAACTCTAAACATTAATTATTGGCTTTATTGGGTTTGATTTAATCTCGTATAGGTTTCGTAGTTACTATTGCTATGTGGGTTCACATCATCTATAGGATCACACACTAACCACGAGAAGTAAATCCTTACTTTTTTTTATGTGATCCATGGAACGAATACAAAGAAGGCAAGCCCTAACAAGGATGTGTTGATTGTTGAAGAAAGGTTGATGACTAGTTCATGAGCGAAGAGAATCAAAGAAGTGATGAGTTTACTTGCTCAAGCCACGATGGACAAAATATCGATCGTGGTAAGCAAATGAACAAGTTTCGTGTTGGGCTCGGGAAAGGAAATGTGATGGATCAACTTAATATAAGCAATGGACAGAGGACACGAGCCATATAACTATGTGATCACATAGTTCATTGCAAAAATTCAATTGGGAAAAATTGAGTCTTCTATGTGATCGTATGATTTACACTATGCGGTTGCATAGAGTAAAACTTGACACGAAATTCTCCGTTTTCCGTAAAATCTCCTAATTACGTTAAAACTCTAATTTTTGGTAACTTTTGTAATTTTTAGACTTTAATTTTGTTTCAACTAGGGTTTTATGGGTTTTTTTTATAAATAGAATTCATTATTTCACATTGTAAATAACTTTCATTCATATCAATAGAGCGATTATTTATGACCATATTTGACACACCTCGCCCAGTGTAACACTACTGGATTCGGACATGGCATGCGTCGATGATAGATACCAACTAAAAATCGGACCCACCATCAAGGCTACTACAAATACAATATATCACTTTTTATATATTATTTTTCTAACAGAATTTCGGCATTATCTCCCCTGTAAACAGGACTAATCAACCTGTGATCAATTTCACACAAATCTCAAACTATAACACAACACAATAAAAATAAGTCGAAACCTCAATTTTTACAAAGAAATAAAATAAAATGTACATATGGATACAAAATATATAGTGAGCCTCATAACTATCTACAAGTGATGCAAAATCACATCTAGACATGAACATGTGTTCCAAAACACTGACTACATGATTTATGAAGTGAGTCATACTAACAAACTCTGTCGTGTGGTTCTGACTCCAAAATCGAGGCTCAACTCCAAAAGATGCCCAGATACTCAACTGCTGTCTGATAAAAAAAAAGTGGAAAAATATATGAGTTGATAGCTTAGTGAGTGGAGAAGTTCAAAATAAATATACTTTTTCATTTACACATTTTTATTGAAAATCAAATTCATATCATTAGATAATTCACAAGCTATCATCATGTAATTATAGCCAAAAGTTGAAATATTCACATAAGGTCATAAAATATCATCTTAAAATCATGATATGAATATCAGTTGATAACTATACTATAATCTCATCACATCAAAAGTGCTGAAAAATTCACCAAAAATGTACCCTTTGACTGAAATATATAATCCGCCTCTCGGGCTAAAAACTTTCGTTACGGGCCTTTGGCCCCCTCCATGAATAAAAATCGGTCTCAAAGACCTCTCATAATCAATTTTAGAACATAGCCAAGGCCCCTCAATGAACTATATGTACACGGCCGATACCCCTTTATCCCCGGTCCAAGACCCATCAGTGTAGTATAAAACACGGCCAAAGCCCCTCAGTGAACTAGAAGAAATATATAATCACGGGTACTTCTTTGGTTGATCTCAAAGTCATATCTCATATTCCAATTCACAATGTATCGTATACAATAGTTGAAATCTCACATCTATCATAATATAAGATATTTCCATAATAACCATATAATTCGAACACATAATTGCATATAATTGCACATACTTTGACAATATACTTAATTTATAAATATTTGTATTTTTCTACTTACAGAACTATATACGCCAAAATCAACTCGGTTGGTAAACAGTCCCGACGTCCTTATCGCCGCCTGAAATATAATATAATTTTTAAATCAACAATTAACTATTTTAAGTAATTTCAATAATTAAATAGGCGATGCTCAAATTTAATCATTTCGCATTTAAGCTATTTCTAAAGTGTCTTTAATCATTAAAACTAGTTTTTCTTTCATTTTATTTAATTTCATAGTTTATTATACTTAATCCCTTCAATAATATTGAATTTAATCTAACAATTTAACAACTATAAAATTAAACACAACTTGATAATAAGTAACTTTTTACTTTCATTTCAAAATTGAGGAATTCAAGTTTAATAGTATAAAGCATTTAATTCCTAACATGTTGGCAAAAATTTTCTATTTTTTTCTTCTTCTTCTTCTTTTGCTTCCCATTTTTTTTCCTTTCTCTTTTCTCTCCTCTTTTTCTCTTTCTTTCTCTCTCATTTTGTTTCTCTCTGCGTATGTTTGTATATGTTTTAAAATGGTTTTGAATTTGTATGAGTTTGGTTAATATATATTACTCCACCTCCTACCAATTTTGCTTTATCTCTCCTTTTTTTTTTTTTTTTAACTTACACATAGTTGACTTTTCTTTCCCATTAATTTAAGATATTACAAAACTCACCCTCTTAAAATAATTTCGTCCTCGAAATTCAAATGAATAAGTGCGAAAAATATGAGGATACTGAGAACGCATCTGTTTTTCACTTTCCTATGTCACTTCTTCCATAACATGATTTCTCCATAAGATTTTAACCAAAGGAATAGTCTTACTACACAAGACCTATTCCTTTTTGACCAATATCTGAACTGGTTCCTCTTCATAAGTAAGATTTTCTTTCAGTTCTACTGGTTGTGATTCCAAGACATGAGATGGATCTGGAATATACTTACGAAGCATCAAAACATGGAATACATTATGAATTCTGGAGAATTCTGGTAGCAAAGCCAATTAATACGCAACGGGACCGATGCGTTCAACAATCTCATATGGGTCAATATACCTCAGACTCAATTCACCTCGTTTACCAAATCTGATAACACATTTCCATGACGACAATCGCAGGAAAACTCTATCCCCAACATCAAATTCAAGGTTTCTTCTGCGTCTATCTGCATAGTTCTTTTGTCCATCTTGGGCCGTCTTTAACTTTTCTTTAATTATCTTTACTTTCTCAGCAGTAATCTGGACATATTTAGGACCCAATAACTTTCTTTCGCCAACTTCATCCTAACATATTGGAATTCTGCATTTCCTACCATACAGTGCTTCAAAAGGAGCCATTTCTATACTCGAATGATAACTGTTATTATAAGCAAACTCCATCAAAGGAATATGAGTATCCCAACTCTCTTTAAATTGTAATACACAAACTCGTAACATGTCTTCAAAAGTCTGAATAGTTCTTTCTGACTGACCATCTATCTGTGGATGAAAAATTGTACTGAAATGAAATTTAGTACCCATAGCTTTTTGCAAACTGGGCCAAAATTTAGAAGTGATACGAGAATCTCTATCTGAAACAATAGATACTGGTGCCCCATACAAACTGATTATCTCATCAACATATATTTTTGCCAATTTATCTAACGAGTAAGTGACTTTAATAGGCAAAAATCTAGCAGTCTTCGTCAATCTGTCTACAACGATCCATATGCCATCATGTCCACTCTGAGTCCGTAAAAATCCTAATAGAAAATCCATATTATGTGTTCCCATTTCCACTCAGGAATAGGCAACGTTTGTAACAATCCTGCTGTTTTCCTGACGATCTGGTGTCACTTGCTGGCAAATGAGACATCTGGATACAAACTCAGCTATTTCTCTTTTCATTCCATGCCACCAATAGTGTTCTTTGAGTACACTATACATTTTTGTACTGCTTAGATGCATCATGTAAGCTAAACTATGTGCCTCTTCTAGAATTTCTCCCTTTAATTTAGAATCATCTAGAACACATAATCCGTTCCCATAACTAAAGCTCTGTCATCTCGAATGGTATAATCTGTATGTTTGCCTTTACTAACTTCTTCTTTCAATTTGTTCAACATTGGATCTTGAGTTTGAGTTTCTCTAACTGTGTCAATCAAAGTAGGCTTTACTTGGAAGTTGGCAAATAATGCTCCTACATTGGTAACTGATAATTGGGCATGAGAAGCTCTAAACTCACCAAGCAAAGATGAACATACTGCATTAGTCTGGGTCATAGGACTCGATATTTTTCGACTGAGAGCATCAGCAACTACATTAGCCTTCCATGGATGATAATCAATCTTGCACTGGCAATCTTTTATCAGCTTTAACCATCTTCTTTGCCTCAGGTTCAACTCTTTCTGGTCAAAAATATACTTTAAGCTTTTATGATATATATATATATATATATCTCACATCTCTTGCCATACAAGTAATGTCTCCAAATCTTCCAAAGCTAGGACAACTGCAGCTAGCTATAAGTCATGTGTAGGATAACTCAGTTCATGTTTTTTCAATTGCCTGGAAGCATACGCTATAACCTTCCCATTCTGCATCAAGACACAACCAAGACCCTGACATGAAGCATCACTATATATCACAAACTCTTCATCGAGTGATGGGAAGGTAAGAACCAGAGCTGACACTAATCGATTCTTCAATTTGAGGAAACTTCTTTTGTAATCTTCATTCCAAAAAATTTGGCATTCTTTCTAGTCAAATTAGTTAAAGGCAAAGCAATTTTAGAAAATCTCTCTACAAAACGACGGTAATAACCTGCTAAACCAAGAAAACTTCGAATTTCTGTCACATTAATAGGCCTATCCCATTTTACCACTGCCTCAGTTTTCTACGGGTCAACATAAATTTCTTTTACTGATATGACATGTCCTTAAAATACAACTCTATTAAGCCAGAATTCACATTTACTGAATTTAGCATATAGCTGCTCATCACGAAGAGTCTGCAAGATGATTCTGAGATGCTCTATGTGCTCATCGTGATTACGAGAGTATACCAAAATATCATCAATGAATACAATCACTTATCTATTAAAATATGGACGAAACGCTCTATTCATCATATCTATAAATGCTGCTGGTGCGTTGGTCAACCCAAATGGCATCACAAGAAATTCAAAATGACCATATCTTGTCTTTAAAGCTATTTTAGCACATCACTATCCCTAATTTTAATTTGATGATATCCAGAACGTAAATTAATCTTTGAAAATAATGTAGCACCGCGAAGCTGATCAAACAGATCATCAATACGTGGCAAAGGATTGCGAATTGTCACTTTATTCAATTGTCTGTAATCTATGCACAGTCGCATTGTGCCATCTTTCTTCTTTACAAACAAAACTGGTGCTCCCCACAGAAATACACTAGGTCTAATGAAACCCTTGTCTACCAACTATTGCAACTGAACATTTAACTCTTTCAATTCTACTGGTGCCATCCTATAGGGTGCTCGTGAAATAGCCGCAGTTCCTGAAATCAGATCTATAGTGAATTCTACATCCCTGTCTGATGGTAAGCCTAGTAATTCTTCTGAAAACACATCAGGAAAGTCCTTGACCACTGGAACGTCTTTAAGTTTTAGTTTGCTAACATCTGTATCAATCACATGAGCCAAATATATATAGCAGCCCTTGTTGAGTAATCTTCTAGCATCAATAGCAAATACCAAACAAGACGATAAAATTCTGCGATGTTCATTGAATATAATTTCAGGATGTTCTGGCTGTCTAAACACAACCTCCTTTCGAAAGCAATCAACTGAAGCTCGATTTGATGCCGGAAAGTCCATACCCAAGATAACATTAAAATCATGTATGTCAAGAGGTATTAAATTTGCCTTTAGCTCATTCTTCTTTACCTTAATCCCACAATCTCGATATAAATTGTTTGCTAATGGTGATTTTCCTACTGGTGTATTCACTACCAAACAACTGACTAAACATTCTGGCTTTTGATTCGTATATAAAGCAAATGCAAATGATATAAAAGAATGTGTAGATAAAGGATCAATCAAAATATGAACATTTCTATAAAAAAATAGACAACATGCCCATGATAACATCTGGTGACTCCTCTGCCACCTACCGAGTCATAGCAAAAACTTTGCCCTGGGTCTTCGATCGTCCTGCCTGACCTTTTGATTTTGTACCACTACCGCTTGCAATATTAGACTAGGCTACACTATTTGCACCTATTCTATTAATTGAATCATCTCTCCGAGTCTGATTTATCTTGTACTACCAGCACTCCACTGAGAAAATATCTTTTGTACTATGCCACTCTCCTGTGATAGAACTGGACAATTTCTTCTAATATGTCCACCTTAACCACAATGATAACAGACTCCGCTCCCTTTAAACTTTAGACATGTGCCGAGATGAGGTCTTCCACATTACTGACAATAGGAAAGTCTAGTACCAGTAAAACTCCCGCCTTGTCTCGGAGTAAATAATCTCTGGGAAGAACCCTAAGTATGAGTACAGCTGGATGGCTATTGTACAGTACTGTGAATGAATCTAGGGCCCTAACTTTCCCGTGATCGAGATTTGAATTGACCCGAACTGGACACACAGGGTCGAAATCCTCTACTGTTCCTCTGAGGCAGTCTATAGTTAGAAGCACTTGCCATTGTTTGACTACCGCTTGTCCTGAACATTGTTTGTTCTCTACCACTTGGCCTATCAGAAATGCTTTTTTCTACTCTTAAAGCTAATTCCACTAATTTATCAAATTCATTCCAGCATGCAGTTGTTACTACTGACCGAATGTCTTCTCTTAGCCCATTTTCAAATCGTCTGCATTTATTAATTTCGTTGCTTACCAGAACTTGGGCATACTTTGAAAGTTCAATAAATTTCACCTGATATTCTGCAACTGTCATATGCCCTTGTGCTAGCTTCAAAAATTCCTCCTGCTTTGCTTCTTTATAGGACCGAGGGTAATAGGCATCATAAAAGATACGTCTGAATTCTGTCCAAGTGATGATGGAAGGGTCTTGATATGTGCTCTGTACTGACTGTCACCAATCATATGCACCCTCCTCTAATAAGAAAGTGGCAAGACATAACTTTCAATCATCTGAGCAACCCATAACATCAAATACCCTCTCTATCTTGATCATCTATGCCTGAACAATTGTAGGATCGGCTGTGCCAATGAAAACTTTAGCCCCTAATTTTGTAGCCCTCTCAATACTAAAATCTTTGTCAGTATTACGCATAGCAGATGCAACACCATAGCAATTGTTTTTACAGCCATGTGATCAGTTCCAATCACATTTCCCTGTCCCCGTTGTTCAGGAGGCTGGTAAACTGATTCTTCTACCCTCTCGAACTCTCTAGGTTCATTTTTATTAGCAGCAATGTGAGACTGGGGCAAAATATCTTGGAGCCTTCGAGTTTTGCCACCACGAGGCATGACTCACCTATAGTTATGCATGATATGCTAAATATCAGAATGTACGTATGTACAATGCTAACCTGTAGACTCTAATGCATGCTCCGATACCAAACTGACACACCCCACCCCGTGTAACACTACTAGATTCGAACGTGGCATGCGCCGATGATAATTACCAACTAAAAGTCGAAACCACCATCAAGGCTACTACAAGTACAATATATCACTTTTTATACATTATTTTTCTAACAGAATTTCGGTATTATCTCCCTTGTAAACAGGACTAACCAACCTATGATCAATTTCATACAAATCCCAAACTATAACATAACACAATAAAGATAAGCCGAAACCTCAACTTTTACCAAGAAATAAAATGAAATGTACATATGGATACAAAATACATAGTGAGCCCCATAACTAACTACAAGTGATGCAAAATCACATCTAGATATGAACATGCGTCCCAAAACACTGACTACATGATCTATGAATTGAGTCATACTAATAAACTCTGTCGTGTGGCTCTGACTCCAAAATTAAGGCTTAACTCGAAAAGATGTCCAGATACTCAACTGCTGCCTGATAAGAAAAAACGTGGAAAAATATATAAGTTAATAATTCAGTGAGTGGAGAAGTTCAAAATAAATATACTTTTTCATTTATGCATTTTTATTGAAAATCAAATTCATATCATTTGATAATTCACGCTACCATCATGTAATTATAGCCAAAAAGTGAAATATTCACATAAAGTCATAAAATATCATCTTAAAATCATGATATGAATATCAACAGATAACTATGCTATAATCTCATCACATCAAACGTGCTGAAAAATCTACAAAAAATGTACCCTCTGACTGAAATATGTAATCCGCCTCTTAGGCTAAGAACTTTCGACACGAGCCTTTGGCTCCCTCCTTGAACGAAAGTCTCAAAGGCCTCTCATAATCAATTCTATAACACGGTCAAAGCCCCTCAGTGAAGTATATGTACACGATCGAGACCCCTTCATCCCCGGTTCGAGACCCATCAGTGTAGTATAAAATATGGCCAATGCCCATCAGTGAACTATAAGAAATATATGATCACAGATACTTCTCTGGTCGATCTCAATATCATATCTCATATTTCAAGTCACAATGTATCGTATACAATCTTTGAAATCCCACATGTATCAATAAAAGATATTTCCATAATAATCATATAATTCGAACACATAATTGCATATAATTGAACATACTTTGACAATATACTTAATTTATAAATGCTTTAAAAATAGTTATATTTTTTCACTCATAGAACTATATACGCCAAAATCAATTCGATTGATAAGCTTTCCCAACGTCCTTATCGCCGCCTAAAATATAATATAATTTTTAAATCAACAATTAACTATTTTAAGTAATTTCAATAATTAAATAGGCGATGCTCAAACTTAATCATTTCGCGTTTAAGCAATTTCTAAAGTCTCTTCAATCATTAAAACTAGTTTTTTTTTTTCATTTTACTTAATTTCATAGTTTATTATATTTAGTCTCTTCAATAAAATTGAATTTAATCTAACAATTTAACTATAAAATTAAACACAACTTGATAATAAGTAACTTTTTACTTACATTTCAAAATTGAGAAATTCAAGTTTAATAGTATAAAGCATTTAATTCCTAATACGTTGGCAACAATTTTCTATTTTTTTCATCTTCTTCTTCTTCCCATTTTTTTCCCTCTCTTTTCTCTCCTCTTTTTCTCTTTCTTTCTCCCTCATTCTGTTTCTCTCTGCGTATGTTTGTATATGTTTTAAAATGGTTTTGAATTTTTATGAGTTTGGTTAATATATATTACTCCACCTCCTACCAATTTTGCTTTATCTCTCCTCGTTTTTTTTTTTTTTAAACTTACACATAGTTGACTTTTCTTTCCCATTAATTTAAGATATTACAATATTTTACTTTTAATTTCTTGTTCTTCATTGAACTAAGTTCCAAACTTATCAAAAATTATTTTCTAGTAGTGTTCAAACAATTCAAGTGAAATTCTTGAATCTTGTGATTAAGGGGTCAACATATTGTGGTAGTTGTGTTGGTTACTTGGTTCAATATTTTTGAGTCAAACTCTAAACGCTAATTCTTTGCTTTCTTGGGTTTGATTCAATCTCGTATGGATTTCGTAGTTACTATTGTTACATGGGTTCATATCATTTTCCCTTGAAAATTTGTTGTTCTTGAAGAAAGAACAAGTGTAACTTTTGGGAAGAAAAAAGTTCTGCCGTTCACGAAAAGGATTTTGTCTTTAAAGAAAAGGATGGACATTTTAATCTAATAAATAAATGAAATTTTTGACAAAGTGATGAATCCATGTAGGGTGCCAAGAAAAGATTTTGAGAATGAGGCTCTAGCTACTTAGAGAATGGATCAATATGAATAAGGTCAATTTTAGTCAAATCAAGAGTATTATCAGGAATAGAAAAGAATAGAATTTACTCAAGAAACACAACATGATGAGAAACATATAATTTCATCCTTGCCCATAACCCGAGAAAACACAGATAGTAAAGCAAGATGTCAACTTGTTATGTTCAACTTCAGGACGAAAAACAAAGCAAGCACAGTAAAGATTCTCAATAAAGAGCTATTAGAGTGAACATGATCAAATGACGCAACAGAATGAAAAACACTTCGAGGAAAAAGTAAAACAGAAAATTTAGCTAATTTGCAACCACATAAATGTCATAAGTTTGCAAATCTCCCAATTGACCTTTAGAAACTAAAAATTTCAAATGACTAGTGTAGACATGTCCAAGACAAGAATGCCATAAATAAAAACTAGAAGACGATGAATTCAAAGAGAAAGATGACAAGTCAAGACCAAAGGCTGCAATGTATAGTGGTCTTACATTGTCCAAAACATATAACTCTTCTTGTCTGCGGCCTATCCCAATTAGCATATGAGATTGAGAATCCTGCATATGATAAGTAGAAGAAAATTGAACTAAATATTCAGAACCACACAATTAGCTAATAGGAATAAAATTTAAAGTAAGAGCTGGAACACAATATATGATTTAAAGATATAAATTATGTGGTTAACAGAACCAATACCTGCTAAAGGCAATAATGTGCCATCAGTAGTCATAATAGACATAGATGAGTTAGAAGGACGCAAGTTATAAAAGAGTTTTTAGTTAGATGACATGTGCTTGAAAGCATTGGAGTCAAATATCCATGAGGAAAAAAAAATACCTGATTGACTTTGAGATGACAAACCTATATGAGTAGAGGTTGACATAATATGTGGTTGCGTAGCTAAGAACTTTTGAAACTACTCTGCTAAATCAGTCAACATAGGACTAGAGGAAGGTGGTGCTCCAAGTCTATACGAGTCATTAGATGGCATTGTAATAGCTACGTTAGCATTGGGATCATAGGATCGCCGCCGTGGTTTTGGCTACTGCTTCTTCAGTAGTTTGGGACATTTGCGATCGTCACTAGCAACCCGCACATAACCTTTGTTTTGATTCTGTGTGGATGATCGAGAGGGTACAGCCAACACTGAGATGCTAGATAGACGAAAAGATACTTCTCCTACAAGAGATTTCAAACGTGTTTCTTCAGCTAAAAATTAAACTAATCGCTGCTCCTTTCTAAAAGTGATATATTTCTCAGTTGCTTTCAGTCTTGCTAATTCTGTAAGTGCCAACTCATCCCAAATTGAATTCATAGTAGCAAAAAACTCGAGAATACTCATATCCTTTTGTTGTAAAGCCTGTATATCAATCTTTAACTGATATCATTTTGCAAAATTAAACTCAGTGTATAATTTCTAGAAGTGATCCCAAACTTATTTCGCTATTTCAAACTTTGCCGACTGTATACCAATGGATTGCTTAACAGAATTATGAATCAAAGTGAGAATTTTCACATTGTTTGACTCCCAATTATTTAATTGTCACATAATTCTCAGTAGTGTTCTCAGATTTCATGACAGTTTCGCTAACATAACCCCAAAATCGTTTTCCTTTTAGAAAATTCCTCGTCAAAGTACTCCAATATGAGTAATTTTTCCTACTTAATCTGACACTATGGATTGAGCTGAATCATTCTTTTCAGTTGTCATCATGAAATTAACAAATAAACAACTACTAATCAAAAGAAATATGCAAATTCCAAGAAATTCAATGACGACCAATGTATCAACATGAAGTACCATCGGAATATACCATACAATGCACTTATAACCGAAGTAATACCACCAAATTGTTAGAAACTAACCAAGGAAGAAATTATCTCATTGAAGCGTCAACGAAAACCCCCACATATGCCTACACACCCCACCAGAACCCCTGCAACTTTCGTTCACACACTGTTGGAATCAAACACGTGGTGTCACACATGCAAGTCAAGTAGGATTATCTCATTGTCGTAAATCTAAATATGGTCACCAATCGCCGAACGAAAGTTTTGTTTGAAAGATATTGTATATTTTTAGTGGCGACTCAAGCAAAAATTAGGGTTTCCTATTATTTTTGATGCTACGAGTTGTTTGAGAATGGATAGACCGGATAAAATAAATTCAACACATATGTTTAGGCTTTAATACCATGATAATATATGATTAATATGAAGAATCAAACATATAGAGAACCAAAGAGGAGGAGGAGGAAGAAGAAGAAGAAAACAATTGAGCCACCAAAGAGATTAGGTTTCTAATGAAAAACACATAAGTTTATATCGAATCTAAATATTAAATTAATTATACACAATAATATTATATCAAAATCGTATAAGGATAACATAAGTCACATTTGATCAGCTTTCTCTAAACGTTCTTTTAATGAGAAGAATGACTTTCATAAAATTAGATCTATTGATAGATCCAAAAGCAATTTTTGAATCTCAAATGCTCATTTTGTCTGCTTTAAAGTATGCCAAACGAGCTCTTATCTTAATAATCCCTTTGTCAAGCAATGTTTTCTGTGAATAATTTTGATCAAAATTTTATATAGATACAATTACAACGTATAAAAAAACAACCTTATTCTCAGGGACACTAAGGCCCGCATGATTTGTATTTTAGTTTCCAGTTTTGAAAAAATACTAAGTCTACTTTGAGTTTATGTTTTAAAATTGGAAAAAAAAACTTTTCATTTGTCATATTGAAAATTATTTCTCAATATGAAAAACTGAAAAACACATTTGATTTAGAATTTGTAGAAATTATTTTATGATTTATTATAATTTGATTATTCAGCAAAATAGAAAAACATTATTCTAGTATTTATCAAATAATATATACATTTTAAATTAGTGAATCTTTTTTTCATCTTTCCCTCGCGGTACTTGTTCGCTATCGGCCTCTCGCCCGTATTTAGCCTTGGACGGAATTTACCGCCCGATTGGAGCTACATTCCAAAACAACCCGACTCGCCGACAGCGCCTCGTGGTGTGGCAGGATCCGAGCACAACGGGGCTCTCACCCTCTCTGGCGCCCCTTTCTAGGGGACTCGAGCTTTATAACATTTTTCATACGCTCAGAATTACAGTATGTAATTGTCAGTGATAAGATTGCATTAGACAATTCAATAGCAGTAGACTAAGATTATAAGTGTAGATATTGATAATAGATATAAACACAGTTGGAAAATTGAAACAAATTAAATAAATCTAATAAATGAACGTATGAGTCCATGTGTAGTCATTCCATATTTGTATAGCAATTTGATGCATGACTTATCCATTTGAGTTATTTTACAATCATCAAATCATTGACGATCACCAAGGCACAGTCGTGAGCAATTACTGATATTATAAGAGATATTATCATAAATCATTGATAATGCTTTTAATATTTAATTACTTTTAATGTTATTAATTACTGCTAAATTTTTAATAAAAAACTAGAAATGTAAAATATTAAAGTTGGGGGCTTAGATAAAATCTCGTAGGCCTTAAGTAAACACCTAATTTGTATAATACTTTAGCTAACTCTGATTGTGCTAGGTGGAGTTAGAAAATCTTGGAAGACTCGATGTTTATATATTAGAAAAATGGGAGTATGGGGAACAGGGACACTTTTTGATGAGATCTCTAATTCACTCCAAGAGACAAGGATATTTTATAGCCAAACTCTTATTCCTATTGGACAATAACCATTTATATATTTCGTGTTCAATCTCAAATTTATTGAAAATAAGAATTATTTTTTTGTTCTTTAATAAGAAAATTAACAAACTTTGGCAAAAAATACCATCTGTCGTGGAAATTATAAACTTCATTTAAAAAATAATAATTTCTGGGATACATATTTTTCAAATATTTTAAAATAATACAGAGGTAGACCGTGAACAAATTTCTCACCCCAATAGAATATATTAGAAAAAAAGGCGTGAACTAAAATAATAGTATTTATTGTGGCTAAGAGGATCCAGTTGTAAACATTATACTAACGTGTAAAAAAAAAAAAAAAAAATCAAATAAAGTTAAAAAAATTAATGGAAATAGAATCAATTAATAGCTGCGGAGCAAAATATTAGTAAATGTTTGTTATAAAATTTCTAAAATGATTTTGTGAGTAACTTTGGCAGCATTTAGTAAGAAAGGACTAGATTTTCACATCATGATAATAACGAACTTGCCACAACCTCTACCATCCTTTCCCTCTTCAAAAGTTTCGTGGATCATCATGGTATTAACAAGTTAATCCAGACCCTCAATTTAATGGTCAAAATCTTGGAGGTCTGATATTAATCAAAATCTCGCATTCTTCACACTTGCCTCTTCAAAATGATGTTTGCCCTGGACATTTTGTTATGAGATAGATATGTTGTTTACTTTTGGTTTTCTCTTAGCAGAGACTCTCAATGCAACGTTGACATTAATGACATACATCAATAACTATTGCGCTCCGTAGGCCTGTAATTTTCTCCTCCAGTATACATCATATGACGTGACTCGATGTTGAACAGAGAAGCCTAGTTATCTGCACATGGTGATTCTATTTCTTTTAAGTTGACTGCTTTAGATGTACAAAGATAATATGCTTTTGTCATGCTACAGTTCAAATCTTGTTCATTGTAACGTTGACTGTTTATCGCTGCACTCTAACCATGCAGTTAAGGCGTTACGTATGCCTAAGTCCTATTATGACTTGGTTTCACTCTGTTGGGTTGTTCTCTTTTTTCTCAAAGGATGAAGGAAAACAATATCAACTGTATGAATTAGTATTCTTGGATCGGAGAAGGTTGTGATATGTACTAATTATTGGATAACGAATACATTTTTTTATTTTATTTTATTTTTTTTCACTTTTGGCAACAAACAATTACTTTTCAAATTTTTGTTATTCAGATGGTATAAGGTTGTGAGTAAAAATATCACGATCAATTGGCAATGATCTTGAGTTGCCTCTTGCCTGAGGTGGAGAAGATAAGCATCAGCGGAGTAACGATTATGATTTATAGTAAGTCTCTCTGAATTGCACTCTACCGTGTAACTTGAGACTATTTTTGATGTTGCACCTTTATTTAAGGTTAGTTTAGATGAGGCCTTTCAACAAATTGCTCCAAAAAGTAAGTTTGATTTTTTTTTCCTTCTTTCAATTATAACAATCTTAGACTGCGATTTGTCTTTGATCTCTACTTTATTAATTGATTTGGGCATCTCAAAAGGACAATTCCAATATGCTGACTGGCTCTTTGTCTCCACTCAAATTCTAGCACAGCCATAAAATATTTCTTCAGATTGTAACTTCGAAAGAATACTTTATATACATCAATTAAATACTTGGTATGATACAACTTATTCAGGACAAGTCAGATATAACTTTTTTGTAATATTAGTTGTTCTTTCTGTAATAGCCTTTAGCTGCAGGCCGGCAGGGGATAAAGTCATAAAACTGGTAAGTATGTTCTGTGAACTCTATATAAAGCTCTATTTGTTGCATGAGTTCTACTTCACCACCAAACTTTAATTTTAAACATGTCTAAGGCTAAAATGCTTGCAATTTTCATGGGTTTTGTTCTTTTGTGCTACCTTAGCAACCCTTTGGCTCATGCTTCAAATGCTGATGAGCCAAATGCTTTGTCAACCTCCATCCCGAGTACCCAAGGGGATGTTCACGTCCCATTAGAAGAACCACTTGGTGGATTGCCTCATAGAAGATTGTTGGAATGTTGTGGATGTCAGGGCAGATCTTGTCAATTTTGCTGCAAGACTAAGAATTGAACGTGGGATCTTAATATCGTTTTTCGCAATTGGTATTGTGTTTTCATCCTGTCAAATGTTGTGTTTGCTAAAATAATGTATCAATGAACTTTGACACCGCAGTATGTCACCTACATGTCATTAGTAAAACTCCTTTTCCTTTTTATGCATCAACCTATGTAATCTTAGTTTTATGTGTGCCATCCAAGGAATGTAAAATGTTGTCTCTTTATGATCATTGAATTTTTCAGAATTTTTGGGGTAAGCAATCCTTTCCTTTTGAGGAATGATAACTATAAAATTGACGCTCACTTTGAGCGTCTTTAAAACTTTAAGCCGCAGTAAATACAATATTCTTAGGGTTTAAAGCAAATAACAAAGAGAATTAATTCACTATTAGATATGACTACAAAACTAAAATATGTGAGGTTATCACTCATCATTGAAACGTCTTAACCGTTACGGTAGAATCATTCACCCTCTGTTTGAGCTTACAAAATGCGGTTTCTTTTGAAGATTTTTAACGTTTTATTTTTGAAATATTGATAGGAGACAACCGGCACGATCTGTTAATGAATCTCAGTGGGGCATACAAATTTTGTCATAAATAATATATATATATATATATATATATATATATATATATTTTTGGAGGGAAAAAAATTTTAATTTATAATTTATACAAAATGACATTTTAGGATGCTTGAGTAATTTCTATCAGTAAAACCAATATATATATATATATATATAATCACAACTTCTTTGAGAGATTAGAAATTTAGAACCTAACTTGAAATTTGATCTTGTACAGATGAATAATTTCTACTAATGGCACGTACAAGATATTAGATGATCGCTAAAGTATGTTACAAAATTCTTTTAAAAATATATAATATAAGTTACTCTTCATAGGAAATTCCATATCCACATTTTCATTTTGAAAATGTTTACAAATGAAAAGAATAGTCAATTGAAATAATTTTTAATATCTTCCAAGCGAGTCTCCAATTGCGGCTGTCTATCAAATGATGGATGATCGATAAAACGAGAAAAGAATAATTTAATGTGTTAATTAGTTATGTTCAAACGATGAGATGATACGACACACATACAATCACGCACGTCGTGCTCTAGCAAGTGTAGATGGACAGACCATTGGTAACTGACGACAGCATGAGGTGCAAGTGTTAGTGATGACACTAGCAAAAGTCTAAATAATCATTAAAATACATCCACCTTTATTTTGATACTCTATTAAGTCATTCAATAGAAATTTTCAGGAAAAATATACCTGTAACGTTCCGGGCCTCATGTGAAACCGTTATATCATATGTACTATTCATTTTGGAATGATTTGAATTTATCTTATACCTCAAGTTCGAACTCAAGACTTGTGCCTTATGAGAGCCTTAAGGTAAGGTCAAAGGTTTGGATTTCAGGAGACAAGATAAAAATTCATTAGGAGTAAAATGAGATTAGGCTTTCTTAAAGTAGACAATATGTATAATATAATAGATTGGATATGGTCATTACAAAAAATGCAAGTTTATTGTAATGATCCAACCTCTGTGTCCAAATTGTTATATCGTACGTATTGTCCTATTTGGGAGGTATCCGCCCTCTAACTCTTCAGGCTTTCTGTTGCGTTTTCCATAATTCGAACCTAAGGCCTCTACTTTAGGATACTTAAGTTGAATCTTGATACCAATTAAACAACTTGTTTAATTAGTACAAGGATTCAACTTAAAGTGTCTCATAATGCAAATGTCTTATGTTTGAATCCTTGGGGAAAGCAATAGAAACTCGTAAGGATAAGATAGTTTCAGGCTCTCCCAAAGTAACATGTACTAATGATATAATGACTGGGGCACAAGACTTGCGTCGTTACAAAAAGTACGAGTTTTTTGAATGACTCATGCCTCGATGCCTTCAACTTAAATCTCTCATAAGATAGAGGTTTTCGAAGATATAAGAGGGCAGATAACATCTTAAAGTGGACAATACATATAATATAATGACTTGAGCACAGATGCACCGGTATTTACAATTCCATTGGTCTTCCACGTCTTTTTCAAGTAGCAAGTTTGTCCTGAACTTTCTAAAGAAGTCCCATCTCTCAACTTGTAATTGCATCATAAATAAAATTTATATCTTCTTGACCACATGAAAACATGTTCCAATTCAAATTTTTATGAGTTAAGGAAAAAAAAAATCCAACTTCATATAGGCAATGATCCAATTATCAGAGGCATGTCATCAACACAGTATTAGCTTATTTTGGACCAACATGGCTCATTGAGTCTTGACAAGCTCATTATTGTTGGTGATCAAAAGTGAATTCTATTATGCCTCTACCTGTGAGGCAAGTCACGTGATAGTCGGTTGATCAAAAAAACAAAGTAAGAGGATATGTAAGGTCAGGTTTCTGCTTCTTCCAAAAATGCCCACCAAAGAGTCGAGGTCATGTCCTTAGGAGTCCCGTCCACAGAGCTATTATCCAAGGAGAGGTATCACATTTATGTTGCAGTACATTTCTAAGGCAATTGGCTAGTGGCATCTTCTATGAAGGGCCTTGGCCACAAGCATCACCTCGTTCAAGTTACAATCAGTGTTCTAAAAGGTATGCCTAGATGTGATGCATGACGAAACATCAAGCCAAGTGGCTTGGCGGTATATTTAGCGTCAACGGCAATTGTTGACCGGTAATGCGTGCCTAGGCACCATTATTATCATTTTTTTTCTTAATTTTTTTACCATTCTTTTAAGTTAAAACTTAAAAGATGATTTCTTTACTTTATTTGCCCTAAACTCAAAGCAACTGATTGAAGCCTTGAACAAAGGAAAACTTTCAAAAATTCCTATCTATTTACTATTTAATATTTACATTTTAAATTAATCCTTTTGATGGAAACTTTGAAAAAATGTATAAAATTCCTGTAAATGAATATTAGACGTTTGATAGGTATTATTTTTAATTATTAAATAATTTTTTGATTGATTAAAAATTAAAATAATATTGAATAAGAAAATGCATTTTTACGTCTCAACCTCACCTAAGCTTGCCTAGCTCATAGATTGATCTTCATGCATTGCTACGCATTATGCCTTTTGGAACACTTGTTACAATAAATTAGATTGATTGATTACTATGACAGTTCTACATTTGCGCTACTCATAGAACTCTGTAGAAAACTTACAGACTACATGCTAGAATTTGTACAGGGCTATGACAACTATGGATTGACACAACCGATAATTTGGCTTCACAAATGTAAGATGAGGTCAAATGTTAAGCATCGAAGAAATCTCTTATTAATAAATAGTAAAACCATGTGACATTCAAAGATAATTGATCTTTACCCAACAAAAACTCTTGTAACTAAATATAAACCCAACACCCGCACATCTCCCGTCCATTGTGTATTCCACTTGAGCATCAGACCGTAGTACTTCTTGTTGGAGCTATTGTCGTGTCTAGTTTGACTGTGCAATAACATATGTTTTGATGTGAAAACTGAGATCTGTTGACAACTTGATACGTCGAATTTGGAGTCGACAGATTGATGTTATCTATGTGACCACACACAAACTACGAGAAATCCCATGAGTAAAATCATACTTTTTTTCCTTGAAAAAGTGTTTTCTTGAAGAAAGAAGAAGTGAAAGTTATGAAGAAAACATGTGCATTAAAAAAAAAAGAAAAAAAAGAATCTTTATCTGGAGAAAAAAATGATCTTTTGATCAAAAAATAAGAGAAATTTCTGGCAAGTGTCAAATACACGAAGGACACCAAGAGAAGTTTCTGAAAATGATGCTATGACTGTCGAATATACACAATACCGATAACTTCCTCATCGAAAAGCAGATAGATCTGCGATGCACCTCACGAGAGAGGTGGCAGATAAGGCAGTCAACATGAGGAACTTGAGTCAACAGAATGCTGTAATGCAATTCCTCCTCTAATGTTAGCCCCTCGAAATAGAGGTGGAAGTAGACGTAACCGATGTTCATTCAATAGCCTCCCCTGCCATAGACCAACTCAATGTGGGAACAATTCTCCCGTTTATGAGCAAGAGCCAAGGTCTTCGAAGTCTACTAACATCTTTGACGGGATAGGAAGAGTACGCCTAAACATAATCCCCAAAATGAAGGAGTCCCTAGAAATAGGCCTGATAATATTTCTGAGCCTAGAAATAGTTGAGAAAGAAGAGTTACTGAGGTGAAGGCAAGAAAGCGAGTTGTCAGTATCCAACTCAACCATCTGGGCATAGGCGAGGTCAAGCCGTCTAGGTTGATCGAGAGAGACGATGATAATGACAATCTTTATTTCTCAGGGGAGATTAAAATAGCCTTTATCCTGCCAACGTCACTATGCCCAAGATCCCTCAATGCGAAGGGAGAGATGAATTAGAAGATCATCTCAACGTTTATAACAGTCTAAAAAGAATCTCCCATGTGTTTATAGTCTTCCACCTAATCTCTACTCGATGGGCTAAGAGATGGTGTACAAAATCTGCTACTAACAAAGAAATTTCTGTCAGTTTGGGAGATGGTAAGTGAGAGTGTAACAAAGTTGTGAACTTTGAAACCAAATCCAGGTTCAGTAACCCAATTGCAATTTTGCCGAATTTTCTGCGACCCATAATAAAATTTACACAACAAAACTAAAATATGTGAGTTTATCGCTTATCATTGAAATGTTAAGTGTCTCGAAAGCCAAAATAGAGTCATACACCCTCTGATTGAGCTTACAAAATGAGGTTTCTTTGGAATTTTTTTTAGCATTTTATTTTCAAAGTATTGATAGGAGACAGCCAGCACGATCAGCTAACAAATCAACGGGTGGGTTGTAAAATTTTTGTCATAAATAAAATTCTGTTTCGAGGGATAACCTTTGTAATTTCTGATTTATACAAAATGACATTTTAGGATACTAATCATTTCTATCAACAAAAGCAATAAAAAAAGGGGAAATGTAATCACAAGGAGGCATTTTTGAGAGACTAGAAATTTAAAATCTAACTCGAAATTCAATCTTGTATAGATGAATAATTTTTACTAATGGCATGTACAAGATGTAAAATCATCACTAAAGTATGTTAACAAATTCTTTTGAAGATACATAATATAAGTTACTCTTCATAGGAAATTTCTTTTCCACATTTCATTTCAAAAATGTATTTAAAATGAAATTGAAACAATTTCAATATCTTGCAATCGAGTCTCCAATTGTGACTGTGTATCAATTGATTGATGATTGATGAAATAAAAAAACAATTATTTAATTTATTAATTGATTACTTTTATATGATGAAATAATATATGTGACCCACATACAAGCACACACATCGTGCTTTAGCCAATATACATGGACAAACCGTTGGTATATGTTGACAACATAGGCTGTAAGTGGTTAGCAATGACACTAGCAAAAGTCGAAAAAAATCATCCCTCTATTTTGATATCATTTTTAGAGGAAAATATACCATTGGTCTTCAACTTATTTTTCAAATAGCAATTTAGTCGTAAACCTCTAAAGAAAAGAAAGTCGCGAATTTCACTACAAAAAGTAACGGATTTTGCCACAATCAAAAAATAAATAAATAAAAATAAATAAAAAGTTTTCGCAAAAATTGAGATTTTGTTGCAAAAGTAATTTAGCGACAAATAATACATTTGTTGCCGGTATTGTCGCTCTATATGAGTCACGGAATATGTTCGGTGATGGCTTTCGGCCATTCATCGCGTTAACAAAATTGTGACACTATTTGTATGACGCAGAAAATACAAAATGTGTAGCCATAAATGCCCTCGCAATGCATATATATTGCGAAAAAATAAAAGGGCAACATGACAGTTTGTTGCAACGATTATTCCAATAAAGTTTTTACGAGAAAAATATTTGTTGCATATATTCTTTTAAATGTGTAAATTTTGCCACCTATTTTTTTTTTACAACAACATATGCACGTAGTAATATAAAATTGGGCAGAGTGATTGGAAATCAGCAAGCACGTTTGGCTAGTGAGTGTGGCAACATCGTTCGATTGTCCGCTCCACTCCATTACAAAAGGTGGATTGACAACCCCAATGAAGAGAAAAATAAATTATATCATCGAGTTTTGGTAAGTCACAAACAAATTCACTTTTTACAATATTTTGTTGAACAGTTATTAGTTTCCCATATATATATATATATATATATATATATATATCATGATTATAGATGTAAGATATCATGATTATAGATGTAAACTCAAAGAGAAATATTTCAATGGAAAAACACTGGATGATGCAATAAAGAATTGTCCAACTGATATAAAGGAAAAGTTGATTAGGACAGGCTGTATCAATATTGGTCTTCTACCCTTGAATTTCAGGTAACTTTTATTAAAAAATACTGATACTTGTATATGTTAAGAATAACATAATTTATATGTTATCTTAAAATAATAAATTATAATGAGTTAATTTTATTTATATATAAATTAATTGCAGGTACTTTCTACGCGTAATTTAGCAAGCCTCATCTACATTAAATATAATCATCATGGTAGATCAAAATCATTTCTTGTAAGTCTTGAAGAAAAGGTAATATTTTCTTTTGAATTTATAAAGCAAAATATATTTATGCAACATGATATATATTATTTCAAACAGAGATCAATTACTAAAGACAATACATAAGGAGAAATATAACTCTATTATGAGACTCATTACAATGAGAAGAAATGGTGAGTAAACGATGAAGCACAAACAAGATATGTAAGTATATTATCAACTTATTCATCGTCATTGACATTTTATATATATAATGTTATTAACATATATTTCCTCTTCTTTTTCTTTACTTATAAGGGCAATGATCCAATTATCAGAGACATGTCATCAACTCAAATTAGCTTATTTTGGATCAACATGGCTGATTGAGTCTTGATAGTCTCGTTATTGTTTGTGATCAAAACTGAACTCTATAAAGCCTCTACTTGCGAGGCAGTTCACGTGACTCTCATTTAAGCAAAAAGTAAAAAGATATGTAAGGTCTATACTTTGTTTTGTTATCGCCTCTTCCACATGTGCCCATCGAGATGTCGAGGCCATGCCCTTAAACATCTTGTTCGAAGTGCTATTATCCAAGGGGAGGCATCACACTTATGCTTCAGTATATTTTCGAAGGCAATTTTTGAGGTAATTTGCATTTGCACTAAGTATAAAACTTTTTAAAGTATATAGGCTACGATGGCTACAGGGCTATAAAAATATGGATTGACACAATTGATAAGATTTGGCTTGACAGTTAAGATATTATGATGTTACATGTCAAGCATCCAATGAATCTCTTAGTTATAAATAGTAACTCCTAGTGACATTCAAAGATAATTGATCTTTACCCGACAAAAACTCTTGTAAGTGAAGATAAACACAACACCCGCACGTATTTCATCCATTACATCTATCTCATGTGAGCATTGGAATGTCGTGATTGTGGCACTTTTTATGGATTTGTGATCACATGTAGTCTGGCATTGATGTCCAATTGTCTAGTAACATACATGTCGATGTGAAGAAGGGCTCGGATCTATTGACATTGGACCATGCAAGATTTGGAGTCAACAATTGGCTCCATCTATGGACCACACACTAAACACATGAAATTCCATTAGTAAAAGCTTAGGCCCTGTTCTCTTTACCGTTTTCGGGCCGTTTTCTGTTTTCGATTTTTCAAAACGGTGAAAACGTGTTCTCTTTCNTTGATCAAAAAATAAGTGAAATTTTGACAAAGAGACAAATCCACAAAGGTGCCAAGAGAAGCTTCTGAAATGAGACTCTGGCAATCAAATATGCTCAACATCACCAACTGCTCAACGAAGAACATGAAGAGCTCTTATGCCCCACACCAGAGAGGTGGTAGATATGGCAATCAATATGAGGAAATTTACTCAACAGAATGTTTCCATGCAGCTTCTCCTCTAACAAGAGCAAGCATTTAGGGAATAGGCAAAATGCTTCTATATGTGCAACACCAAGGCTTGACAAAGGAAAAATCAACAAGAAGAGAAAGTATGGAGCAACAACTCTCAGAATATAAAGGAAAGAAGTTAGCCACTTGAAAGAAAGTTGGAAATAGACGTCACTGATATCCATTCATCAACCTCCCCTTCCCTAGACCAGCTCAAGGGAGAGATAATTTGGAAGATCACATCAATACTTACAAGATGCATATGGGTCTAAGAGGAGCCACCCATGTATATAGCCTTCCATCCAAATCTCTCTTGTGTGGCGTGTTAACAATATAAACTATTTGAGCCAATATTGTGAATCAATTCAAAGAGAAGAGAAGAGAAGAAAAGAAGAATGAGAGAAACAATAATCTATTAAGCAACCAAAGATTAGGGTTATAAATTAAAATTGTTTATATATTAAAATGAAATCGAAACTAATAAGGAAACTAAATATTAAATAAATAAATAATATATTATCATCCCCCCTCAAACTCACAATGCTATAGCAAGAAGCAGCGAGAGTTTGTCACGCAAAAAACAAAAACGATGAACTGGATGAGTTTAGTGAAGAAGTCAGCAAAGTGCAACGATGAAGAAACAAAAAGTAGGAAAATGTTGCCAGTCTATAGATGATGGCAATCCAGATGACAATCAATCTAAATATGCTTTTTGTGTTCATAGAAGACAGAGTTGTGAAAGATTTGAATAGCATTAGTATTATCACAATACATAGGAGTTGGAGAAGAATGAGGAACACCTATGTTTACAAGTAACCTTCGTAACTACACAATCTCAATAGTAGTGGATGTCATAGCTCGATACTCTGTCTTTTAGAGGAACTAGAAATAACAGTCTGCTTCTTACTTTTCGAAGAGATAAAATAATCACCCAAAAATATATAAAAACCAGTAGTGGAATTGCAATCAGTGGGGTCACTAGCCCAATCAACATAGAGTAGGCACGGAGCGCTAAGGATGAGGACGATGAAAACAAAAGATATTGAAATCATATACCACAAAGGTAATGCAAATTATGAACAACTGCTGCCCTATGAACTGTAGTAGGAGTTGAGATAAACTGACTAACAATGTGAACAACATAAGCAATATCAGAACGTGTGATGTTAAGATAAACTAGACATCCAATAATAGTGCGATACAAAGTGGGATAAGGCAATGGTACACCGTCAGAGGATGAATATCGAGCTTTGGACTCAAGAAGAGTATCAACAATTTTAGTATCAGTAAGACGAGCACGCTCAATAACATCCATAGTATACTTGGACTGAGAAAAAAGATAACCTCTAGGAGAAGAAGCAACTTTGATCCCCAAAAAATAAGATAATGTACCCCAGTCTTTCATTTCAAAATGTCTAGCAAATTCTGATTTCAAAACTGCAATTACATCAACATCATCACTAGTAATAATCATATCGTCAACATATAGCAATAATAGAATACGACAAGTAAAAGTGCATCTAAAGAATAAAGTGAAGTCAGGATGACTGGATTTAAAACCAAGAGAAGTAACAACAGTGAAAAATTTCTCAAACCAGGCATGAGGTGCTTGTTTCACGCCATAAAGTGCCTTCTTGAGCCTACAAACAAATCCAGGGAAGTGACAAAGACTAGGAGGAGGAACCATGTAAACCTCCTCTTGAAGATTTTCATTTAAAAATGCATGTTTGACATCCAATTAAGAGAGACACAACTGACGAACAGAAGCAACTGCAATACGTGTACGAACAGTGATCATCTTGGCAACAGTAGCAAAAGTCTCCTTATAATACAAACCATACTGTTGGTTAAAACATTTAACAACCAATCTAGCCTTATAGCACTCAGCGGAACTGTCAGTTTTGGTTTTAATTTTATAAACCCAACAACAATCGATAGCATGTTTACCTGAAGGCAAGGTAACCAAGTCCAAAGTATCTATCTTATGCAGAGCAGAGAGTTCATCAGCCATTGCTTATTGCTAAAGAGGATCCAGAATAGCTTCTTTATAGGAAGATGGTTCAGATGACTTGTGAATGGAGGTAAGAAAGCAACTAAAGGACTCATAATAACAAGAATAAGCAAAATCAGGTAACTACGTTAAGTTGGAAAAGCTTTGAGGATTCGAGCTTTTTTATTAGAAAAATGAGAGTGAGGGGAATAGGTGCACTCCTCGACCGCATCTTTTAATTCACTCCAAGAGATAAGCATGCTTTTTAAGTCAAACTCTTCTACCTATCAAACAACAACACTTTAGAGGAAATATACATTCATGCTTTCAATCTTAAATTTATTTAAAATAAGAATTTTTTTTGTTGCTTAATAAGAAAATTAACAAACTTTGGAAAAAATACCGTCTTGGAAATTATATAATTTATTTTTTAAATATTTTCTGGTGATACAAAATTTTCAAATATTTTAAAACAATGCAATGTTAGATATGAACAAATTTCTGATCCCAATAGAACATATTAGAAAGTCAATCGTGAACTTAAATAATATTATTTACTGTGGCTAAGAGGATCTAGTTGTAGACATTCTACTATCGTGTCAAAAAAATAAATAATAAAAATAATAAAATAAATAAATAAGTAACATTACAAATTTAATGGAAATAGAATTTAACTTGTAGTCTTGGAACAAAATATTAGGAAATATTTGTAATAATATTTCTGAAATGATTTTGTGAGTAGCTTTGGCAGCATTTAGTAAGAAAGACTAGATTTTCACATCAAGATAATATTGAATCTGGAAGGTCTGACAAAATCATTATCTTTGCATTCTTCAAATTTGCCTCTTCAAAATGATGTTAGCCCTGTGGAAACTTTGGTATGAGATAAATATGTTGTTTACTTTGATTGTCTTTTGAGATTAAACTATATTACCTTACCTTTTATTGAAATTCTTACTATATTTTTTTGGATATTCTCCTATGGCTCTGATAGAATATGTGTTGGAAATAAATTAAGAGATAGAGAAGAAACAAAAGAAAATCACAAGAGAATATGAAAACAAGATGGATCAAAAAAAATTTATATCAACAAATGTGAAGGCTTGAAAGCGAGATCCCTGTCCTCAAACGTTATTTGCCCCTTCTTCGGTATTTTCGAGATACTTAAAGGTATTCTGACAAATAGTTTGAAGGATTATAACAAGACTTGTAAAGAATTTCATCAAAGCACAAGATGAAATTCTCCAAAATTTGAAGAACACAAAGATATGAATGTAAATCGGGATTTGATTATTCTTAGAATAAAGTATGGATTGCAAGATATTTTTCTAACTTCTTTCCCTCAAACATGGCTCTCCTATATATAGCCATCGACTAGAAGTACGAAATGGTGCCAAAAAACAAGTGAAGAGTCACCAAGTTCAAATTTACAACGGCCAAAAAGCTGTCAAAATTTTATACCATGCGACTGTATGGTACACCCATGCGGAGACCATTTGGTCTCAGCATAAGGCCATGCAATAGCCATGCGGTCGCATGGACCAATTTTTTTATTTATTGTTGTTGGTTTTGAACAACATAATCAGAGCAATCCCTCACTTGTTCAAAACTAACAAGTCTCATATTTATAGTATACCATACTCATGCATAAGGATTAGATATATTTCGATTTGAATCTAACTATAGTGTAATTCAAACAAAGTATAGTCAGAATCAAAAGTAGCGTGTAGCTTTGAACCTGTTATTCTATGTAACAATACCGGTAAGAACACACACACGAGTACCACGTGTTCTCAAGTTCCTCATAACTCGTTTAGCGCTTTTATGATCTTGCGCTTATCATATTCAACAATCTTTTAAGAGAGAGACTCCAACTCTCTATTAAGGCGGCACCGCCTTGAAGATTGTTTAGGTGAAGTTCTTCCAGTGCCTTTGTTATTTTTAGAAGTACTTGTGGTTTAGCACTGAACTTCATTAAGAGTTTAAAGCTCATCCCTCATTTCAGTAACAATCAGCATTATTTTAATTATGATAGGATTATTATGGATTTTAATAATGCTGCAACTATGCACATATCGAATGACTTGTTGTTACCCTTTGAACCTATAAATTACTTTCTGAGTAATGACAAGTAGGGTTGCTGTTATTGGTGAACCTTTTTAGTTAAGGAGTTTCAACCTCATCCTACTTAAAGTAGATGCTACTAAATCTCTATTTAGAGGTTTAGTTAAAGGATCCGCCAAATTCTCAATTGAACTTACATAATTTAAGGAAATTATTCCATCCTTAGTTAATTTCCTTATATAGTCATGTCTAAGACTCATTTATCTAGACTTTTCGTTGTATATCTCGTTGTATGCTTTTGCTAATATGACTTGACTATCACACAGATAAGTATTGAAGAAATATTCTTCAATTCCAAAGGTATCTTATAGAAGAGATTCTTAAGCCATTCAGCTTCTTTTCTAGTATCCGATAGGCTCCAAATTCTGATTCCATATTTAAGTATGTTATGCATGTTTGTTTCCTTGATTTTTAAGAAACAGCACCTCCTCCTAGAGTGAACACTCAACCTGAGGTAGATTTACTTTTACCCGTGCTAGATATCCAACTAGCATCGGTAAATCCTTCCAATATTGCTGAAAATTTAGCATATTGTAGGCCTAAGTTCTTGATTTTTTTAAGTATCAAAGAACTCTCCCAATGTCCCTCCAATTATTTTTGCTTGGATTGCTAGTAAATCTACTAAGTTTACTAATAGCATATGCTATATCTGATCTTATGCACTGAACTGCATATATAAGACTTCCAATAGCACTAGCATATTCCAATTGAGCAATCGCCTTCTCATCATTTTTTACAAGTTTTGAACTGGAATCAATTGGGGTACTATATTCTTTTATGTTCAAGTGTTTGAATTTGTTTATCACATTCTCGATGTAATGTGATTGACTTAGGTGATAACCCCCACTAGTCTTTATGACTATGATACCTAAAATGGTATCCACCTATCCAAAATCCTTTATTATGAATGTGGACGATAAAAAGCTCTTCGTTTCTTTTATACCGTCCATGTGATTAATTATAATCAACATGTCATCAACATACAAGCATATAAATGCTACGTAATCATCACACATTTTAGTATATAAACATTGATCTACACTATTATGTTTAAATCCGAATGATATAATTGCTAAGTCAAACTTCTCAAGCCATTTCTTATGTGCCTGCTTCAAACCATATAATGATTTTACTAACTTGCATACTTTACGTACATTTCCAGGTGGAACGAACCCTTCAGGTTGCTCCATATAGACCTCCTCATCAAGATTCCCATTTAAGATTGTCGTCTTAACATCCATTTGATGAACATGCAAGTCATAAATTGAAGTCAATGCAAATAATATCCTAATCGATGTTATTCTAGATACCGGTGCATAAGTGTCAAAATAGTCTATTGCTTCCTTTTGAAGATATTCTTTAGCTACTAATCTAGTCTTGAAAGTATTTATAGAGCCATCAACATTATATTTCCCCCTAAATACCTATTTACATCCAATAGGTTTGAATCCTGTGGTAAATTGACAAGTTCCCAAGTTTTATTAGATATTATCGAATCTATTTCATCTTTAATTGCATTTTTCCGAAAAATTGCTATCACGAGAAGCCATAACTTCTTTACAGGTTTTAGGGTCGGTTTTCACTTGTAGAACAAAAGAATTATTCTTACAACATTCAACTCATTTCCTTCTACTAAGTAAAAGGAGATAAGTTGAGAATCAATTTCACTCGGTCCCAAAGACTTCTCAACTCGAATTCTCTTGCTTTTTGTGGTTCACTAGACTCATCAACATCGTTAGAAGACATTTCATCACGTGTTCCACTTGAGCTAGGGATGGTTTCAATATTTTCCCTCAATTCATTATCCGATGATAACAAATCTTCAAAGAATTCTACATCACTTGATTTTATAATCACATTGGTCTCCAAATTTAGCAATCTATAAGATTTCCTATTATCAGCATATCCAACAAAATCATATTTAATGCCTCTTGGACCCAATTTGGTCCTATTAGGATTTGTGTTCTTGCAATAAACAAGACACCCCCACACTTTGAAGTATCCAATGTTCTGTTTTCTTCCTTTCCACAATTCATAAAGAGAAACATTGGTATGTTTAGAAGGAATCATATTAATTATCCTACATGCATTTAATAAAGTTTCACCCCATAAATTAAATGGCAAATTAGCATATATAAACATGGCATTATTCATTTCTACTAAGGTCATATTCTTTCTTTCAGCCAAACAATTTTGTTCGGGTGTTCTAGGTGCAGAACATTGGTGAATTATGCCATGTTATTCACAATATAAATTAAATTCACTAGAAAAGTATTCACCACCTCTATCACTTCTTAGGGTCTTTATTTTCTTTCCCAGATGATTTTAAATTTCATTTTTATACACCATAAATATGTCAAAAGTTTCATATTTATGTTTCATCAAGTACACATATGTATATCTAGAAAAATCATCAATAAAAGTAATGAAGGATCTATTTTCACCTCTAGTTAACATGCCATTAAATTCACATATATCTGTATGAATTAATTCCAAGCTATTAGAAGTCATTTTCACACTTTGATATGGCTTTTTAGTCATTTTTTATTCTAAATATGTTTTACATTTATGTTCATTATTTTCATCATATGAAATCAAATCACATTTTTTGATATGTTTCATTGTACTTTTACCAATATGCCGTAATCTAACATGTCATAATGAAAATAAATCAACAACATAAGCAAAATTAGTTTTATTGATTTCTTTGTCAACGGTACAAAATTTGACAATTCCTTCACTAGAATAGCATTTTTCAACAAATTTTTCATTAAGGGAGAGTACAAGTTTACCGGATTCATATACACATTTGATACCTGATTTTCCTAAGAGTTACTACTTACTAAGTTCCTATTTATAATCGGAACATGTAGTACATTGGTAAGGGTAATGATTTTCTCAGAAGTGAAAATGATATTAACATTTTCCTTTCCAATAACATTGGATCAAACTTCATTGCCCATTTGAATCTCTTGGTCTCCATCCACCTCATGATATGTTTTGAATATGTTTTTATCATATGATACATGTATAGTAGCACAAGTATCATACCACCACCAGTGGCGGATCCAGCACCCGGCCAGCACCCGCGGCCGCGCGTGCTGAATCCGCCGGCAACTCTTTTTTTTTTAGAGAACATATACATTTTTTAGGTTATATTACTGATATTAACTTTTAATTCAAAAACTCCTCTCAGCCAAGTTGGGTAGGGGCGGCATTTTCTTCTTGCAAGTCCCGGGTTCGATTCCCTTTACAACGAATTTTGCATGATTTTTTTGCTCCTACAATTTTTACCAAAAATTGATGGAATGGGTATGAGGGGATTCGAACCTGGATAGCTTCTTATAATTGTTAAGAGATTGACCACTATGGCACTGATTGATTTGTGATATTAAATTTAACAAATTTATATATGTTAATTATAGCGGGTTTAATGCAATTGTAATTGAACCCGTCCTCTTCCTTTGAATTATATAAAATTTGGTAACAATGTCATTTGGTGAGTACGGTTTATTTTTATAACAAAATTATATATGTTCAATTTCAACAAAATAATTGTCATATTTAAATTTTATGCCTTATTTAATTCCCATTTATTTTAGAATACATTTTTCTCTCTTATTTTCAACCATACATTTTTTAATAAAATAATATTACATGTAAATTCAAATTTTTTTCTTATTTTTAACCACTTATTTTTTATCAAATAACTATTCCAAAATGCATTTTTTGCAACAAAAAAAAGTACATCAAACGAGTTCTTAATATTTTATTGCAGTCGACGGTCGACGGCCGCCCGTGCTGACTCAAATTCCTGGATTCGCCACTGACCACCACCCGAAAATCTTTCCCTTGATTGCATTTATTTCGCTTACGGTGGCTATGATCTTATCCTCTTGGATGGAGTTCACTTTGCTCTCGAAATCATTTTGTTTTCGATGTCTACAATCTTTTGCATAATGTCCAGATTTTCTACACACAAAACACTCTTATTTTGTCTTCTTCTTGGACTTGTTAAAGTTTCTCGAAGGCTTCCTCTTGTTAGATTTTGCCGGTGGTTCAGATTTTTCGACAGCATTAGCTTTGGAAGTTCTCTTAAAGGAGTTTTCACTCTTGTCACGCAATCTGGATTCTTCTTCGATCCGAAAATGCTTTTGCAATTGTTCCAAGAAATAATCTTCAGAACTATGCATGATCTTCTTCTGGTACCCCTTTCAAGCCCCTGGAAGTTTAGCAATTATGGCTCCCACTTGAAAGGTCTCCGAGATTTCAATCTTTACCGCATTTAATTTGTTGACAATATATGCAATTCGTGTACTTGGGGAAGAAGAGGGATATTATCAAGGAATTTAAAGTCAAAAGTACTTAGAAATCAAAAACTTCTTGGTACCTTCCTCTTCCGCTTTGTACTTACTATCCAATGCTTCCTAGATTTCCTTCGCAGAAGTAGTGTTTGTGTATAAGTCATATAAATGGTTCGACAATGCATTTAGTATAGGACCGCGACATATCAATTCATCTTCTTGTTGTTTCTGTCTTTCAGCCTTGACTGCCTCGATCTCTCCATTTGTAGGTTCCGGTAGTGGCGTCAATTCTGGGTCCAAAATATAGAAGATCTTCAATGTAGTAAGTAGAAATTTCAACTCTTCTTGCCACCGCGTGAAGTTTGTACCATCGAACAGATCCAACCGCACCAAGTCTTGATTCATAAGTTTGATGGTTGCCATTGTAGTCTCTTTCTCCATTGCAAAGGAAATAACGTTTGAGATTGTTGAAAATAAATTGAGAGATGGAGAAGAAACAAAAGAAAATCTCAAGAGAACATGGCAACAAGATGGATCTATACAAAAACTTATATAAACAAATGTGAAGGCTTGAACGCGGGATCGCCGTCCTCAAAAATTATTTGCCCCTTCTCCAATGTTTTCAAGATGCTTAAAGGCATTCTGAAAAATGGTTTGAAGGATTATAACAAGCTTTGTAAAGAATTTCACCAAAACACAAGATGAAATTCTCCAAAACTTGAAGAACATGAAGATGTGAGTGTAAATCGGTATTGGATTTTTCTTAGAACAAAGTATAGATTACAAGATGTTTTTCTAACTTCTTTCCCTCAAACATGGCTCTCCTATATATAGCCATCAACTAGAAGTACGAAATGGTGCCAAAAAACAAGTGAAAAGTCACCAAATTTAAATTTGCAACGGTCAAAAAGAGCGCAAAAAATTGTCAAAATTTTGCAGTCGCATGGTTTACCCATGCGGAGACCCTTTGGTCTCGGTATAAGGCCCTGCGATAGCCATGCGGTCACATGGACCAATTTTTTAATTTTTATTTTTATTTATTTATTTATTGTTGTTGGTTTTGAACAACATAATCACAGGAATATGGATAAATTATTTTCACATTTTCCATTTGCAGAAAAATTACTTTAGTGTATTCATGCACACTTTCTTTGTATCATCCTACTTTAAGGAAACACATTTTCAACAAATATTTCCTAATGTTTTTAGATAAATAAAATTTCATTTCCATGCCTCTCCTTATGATGTCAAAATATTTTCGTCTTAGTAACTGCAAGGTATCCCCCCCGTCTTAGGGTGAAATTTCCGCTTTAGCAAAGACTTTCAATACAATATTGAGAATCTTAGACCGCGATTTGTCTTTGGACCTCTACTTTATTAATTGATTTTGGCATCTCACACGGACAATTCAAATATGATGATTGGCACTTTGTCTCTACGCAAGTTCTTGCAAAACCATAAATTATTTCTTAAGATCATAACTTCAAAAGATTACTATATAGTATATAGGCATTAATTAAAAACCTAGAATAATACAAATTATTTAGGACAAATCGAATCTATATTTGTAATATAAGTTATTTTTCTCTAATAGTTTTTAGCAGCAGGGCGGCAAGGGATAAAACTGGTAAATATGTGCTGCAAACTCTATATAAAGCTCTTCTTGTTGCATTAGTTTTACTTCACTACCAAACTCTAATTTCAAACATGTCTAAGGCTAAAATCCTTGCAGTTTTCATGGGTTTTGTACTTTTGGGCTACCTTAGCAACCCTTTGGCTCATGCTTCAAATGCCAATGAGCGAAATGCTCTGCTAACCTCCATCCCGAGTACCCGAGGGGCTCTTCACGTCTCGTTTGAAGAACCACTTGGTGGATTGCCGCATAGAAGATTGTTGGAATGTTGTGGATGTCAGGGCAGATCTTGTCTCCTTTGCTGCAAGACTAAAAATTGAACCGTGTGATATTAATCTTGTCTTTTGCAATTTGTGTAGTGTTTTCATCCATCAAATGTTGTGTCTGCTAATGAAAAGTATCAAAGAACTTTGATATCGTATAGTGTCACCTACATGTCATTTGTAAAACTTCTTTTCCGTTTGGTGCATCAACCTATGAGTTTTCGGGTTATGCGTGCTATCTAAGGAATGAAAAATATTGTCTCCTTATAAGAATTGGATTTTTCAGAAACTACTCAAAATGATGCTAAACATAACTTACTTTTGTTTTTAAACAACGAAAGCGATGTCCTACAGTTGGTAAACTACTTCGTCTACGAAATTTTCGTACTCAATTAATTGAATTATTTGCTGTCAAAAATTTCGAACTTGAAACGAGTTAAACTTAATTTACGGCTATTCCTTATACCATCGCTTCCAAATATTTCAAACTTTTTACCATTTTCAAAACTTATTTTAAAAATTGATTCATACCAGCACCCTATTTTTTGTTGTTAATATGAATTAATTTTTACATAAGCAATATCCTTTGGTTGTAGACGTTGAAACTTTTAAGGAAAAAAAAATTGATAACCCTTCAAGTCCGGATATTCAGTTGGTTAACGGTTGAAATTTTTTAATTATTAAAATTGATTAATATCAACATAGGTAATGGCAATTAATCTTCACCCACGAAAATTCCTTAGGTAAAAGCTTGTACATTGTTTTAACAAAAAATGATTTACTTCACCTACGGAATATCCGTAGGTAAAAGATCCAAATGTTAAATGACTACATTAGGCATTGAAAACTTGTTGGTAAAGAGATCTCGCCTTTAGCAACATAAATGTCATTGTTGATTATTGTAGTTAAAAGTGGATTACTTTTACCAACGGATAATTTATTTTTCATTGGTAATTATCGGTACGTCTGTAGGTGATACATCCAACTATTAGACGACTCCATGAGTTATGGAATATTCATTGATAAGAAGATATCACCATTAACAATGAAAATTCCGTTGTTGATACCGTAGTTTAAGGTGGATTACCTTTACAAACAAATAATTCGTTTCTATTGGTAATTTTTTTGTTGGTGAAATGTTTATTTATTTATTTTTTTAGTAGCATAAGTTAGATTATCACTTATCATTGAAAAATTGTCTCTACCAAAAGCAAAGTAGAATACTCTCTGCTTCGATGGCCGAGCTTACAAAATGAGGTTCTTTTTATTTTTATTTTTATTTTTTGTTTTTTGAAGATTTTAGTATTTTGTGTTCGAAATATTGATAGAAGAGCCATGCTAATCGGTTATAACAAATCTTAATGGAGCATTAAATCTGAGAGAATCTCCAATACTATAGTGAATTGTTAAAGTATTTTTATTACATAAAACAAAATGGACACTGCCTAAAAATTCATCACTAATGCAAGTTGACATGAATTCTGTCAAGCTAATGTGACATACAAAATAGATATTGTCTAAAACTCTATTTCGATTCAGAGTCTCTATTAAATATGTTGAGTTTGAAACAATTCTCCTTCTGTTCTAGAAGATTGGATTTTCTCTCTCCCTCCCCATTTTATTTTATTTTTATTTTTATTATTTTTTAATTTTACAGTAGATAAAAGACACATAGATAACAATATTTACTTGTTTATAGAATTTGGACAAATTTTAGGCCCAACCTTCTATATATTGCACATAAATGCTAACTAATTGTAAGTCTTTCAACTTGCATAAATTATTATAGATTGCATTGGAGATGCTTGAAACCCTAGAATTCTATATTAATTAGTGCAACCTAGAATAGTGACCTATAAAACAATCACAACCTTTGCAGGTGCGAAGGATGTACAAAATTCTAAATGAATATCCATGGCTAAAAATACCTGGCAATCATATCAAAACGTGTTATAACGAGTTGTATTTTATCTCAACAAGTGCGACGTAAAAATTTCTTCATCAATGAAATTCTGTTTCAAGGGAAATTATCTTTTCCCTTTATATATATATATATATATATATATATATATATATTTTTTTTTTTTTTCTCGTTTT